>NC_059347.1:5640000-5940000 GCF_019703515.2 Myxocyprinus asiaticus
GGTTTAAAAAAAACAAAGAGACAAACAAGGCCTGGTTGTTGGAAATTCACACTATTTCAGGTTGCCATCAATAATTATGATCCAGCTACCAGTAATCTGACCTGCTCTGCCAAGGATGAAATCTGGTCATCTAAACAGTTCCAAACTGATTTTTATTAATATGACCCTAGAACTACCATGAAACAATGTTTATTGATTTATTACTGCTCTGAAAGACTACAAATTATTTATCAAACTTTGCATTTCATTTCACAATGGGAGATTTTGCTCTTTCTTTGTTACCCACCAGGACAAAGGCAAGTCATCTTACACAGCTGAATGGACTCAAACACAACTAAAACCTAATCTGAAGTCGTTGTAATGAAATTTTTTTTAAACAGAATTAATAGTATTATATTACTATCATAATTGATGTTGTTATTATTGAGCTGTTTTTGGACTATTTAATACCTGTATATGATTCTGAAGCTGAACTTCCACTTCTATTAAAAACAATAGGTTAGATATGCCTCTAATGTGCTTCTTCTCTTTGCTTTACTCATCTGAACAGTAAATGGAAGAACGCCCCTTCTGTGAAAATATCAATAATTGAGACTGCTTGGGCTCCAATTCATAGCCATATATTTTTTCTGTCCTATGATGAACAAAGCCAGGTAGGGACCCATAGTGAAAACTTCTAACAATGGATCAACTAGCCATTGGTGAAGAATACAGTGGCAAGGTCTGTTATCTTGTTTCTCAACACACCCTTGAAAGAAAGAGTGGAAAGTATCCAATTTTATTATTAAATTAATTTAAAGTTTAGTTTCCTTGTCTAAGCCACTTCCAAGTTCCTGTCTATGTAATGTGATTTCCCCGGCTGTGTCATGTGACCTTCTTGTTTAATCATTTGTTTCAGCGGTCTTGTCATTGGTTCATGTGTTATTGTCTTGTTAACCTGTTTATTATTTCAGTCTTGTCATTGGTCTTGTTATTTGTAACCATTTGGTTTGTGTATTTATAGCCCTTAATATGTCCATGGTCGAGTATTGTGAATGTATAACATTGCCTTCATGATTTATGCCTTGTCTAGTTATAGTCATAGTCAAATCTAGTATATGTTTTGGTTTATATTCGGTTTTTGATTTCACCTTGTATTCAAGTTGGATATAATAAACTGCACTAGGGTTCGCACATTGTCTTCGTATGCTACTCCTGCCTGCCTGCTATGTTACACATGCTCCCAGCCTTAAGGGTGTTCCAAAAAGTAGGCAGAAAAATTATGTTGCCTTGTAAGATAGCTCGTTTTGGCCAAAATCTAAGGTAGCATGCATGTCCTTCATGGATAAAGCAATCCCAGAATGCATTGTGAATAAACATTTAATCAAATACAACATAGTCAAGGGCAATGTTGTTTATAATATACAGTATTTTGTCTGGCATTTAAAAACCGTCTACACAAAATATTTTCATCTGACTAAAAATGCACTTGCTAAATGCTATTTACCCACTGTGTGTGCTTTGTGTTTATTAGAGAATCTAGTTATTAGCTTAGCATAATATACTTACAACTCCAATTCCAAAAAGTTAGGGCAGTTTGTAAAATGCTTTTTAAAACCAAAAAGGAATGATTTGTAAATTCTATTCACCCTTTACTATATGAAAGCACTACAATAACACATTATTTGATGTTTTACCTTGTGAATTTAAGTTTTTTTACACCCATTTCAAATCAGATGATTGCAACATTGCAAAGTTGGGACATTGGGTGTTTACCACTGTGTAACATCATTTCTTCAAGCGCTAAAATGGTAGGCTTTTGTCTCTGAAAACCAGCAGTTCAGAGCGAGCAACTGGCAGATGTGTTTTCCGATTGAGTGCACATTAAAGAGAGAGAGAAGTTGCACAATTTCCTTATAGCATTCACCCTATAACAGATTACAATTAATGTTTCTTTGTACTTTTTGATGAACAATCAGGATGTGCATGGTAATCGTTTGTAATACTGATCAACAATAGGGACGTGCATAGTAACCGTTTGTAATATTATGTTAACCATTAGTCCTTTTCTACCGACATGTTTCGGGTGCGGGTTCCTGGGCCGGTGTGAATTCTCAAACTGTTCCGAGCAATTCCACTGCAGAAAAGGCCGTTCTGGGCCAAAAACCTGGTTCCGCACCGGCCCCCAAAAGCTTGCTGGTCTCTACCCAGGAACCAATTACGTCAGGGGACGGAGGGTGGGATAATGTTTCATTACCATGGTAAAATTTAAAAAAAAAAAAAAACAACAGTAGCTACCGTCTGCAGCAAAGAGAACTTGTTCGCTCTATAACAACAATAAAAAAAAACAACATTATTAGACAGCCATCAAATGCGTTCACGTACCGACGAAACGAGTGCTCTACTTGTGATATGGTATTTATGAAGATCCGAGATAAACTAGAGAGATTGCAAAGGAATCTGTTCTGTAAGGGGAAATTTTGACCAGCTACTCACTAATTTTGGAAGATCGCGGCTATCTGTTAAGTAAAACAGTGGGATTCTCAATCAATAATATTATATGCTATGGCAAAAATCCAAATACAACCATCTGCTACACCAATGTTAATAATGATTGAAGGGAATGAACATCATCACAGACTTTAAAAGGAATAAAAACTCTGCCGCGAACACCGATACCTTTCTCCCGGATGAGCTAAATACTTTTTATGTTCATTTTGAGGGAAATAACACCGCCCTCGCGGAGAGAGCTCTTGCAGCCAAAGCTACAGAGGTTAGTTCACTCTCCGTCTCTGTAGCGGATGTAACCCGATCCTTCCAACGGGTGAATCAGAGCGTACGCGAACCAACTGGCTGGTGTTTTTACGTTTTCAACCTTTCCCTCTCTTTGTCTGTAGTCCCCACATGCTTTAAAACGTCCACCATTGTGCCTGTTCCAAAGCAATCTAAAATAACTTGCTTAAATGACTGGCATCCTGTTGTTCTGACCCCCATCATCAGCAAATGCTTTGAGAGACTAATCAGAGATTACATCTGCTCTGTGCTGCCTTCCTCACTTGACCCATTGCAGTTTGCTTACCGCAACAACCACTCCACTGATGATGCCATTGCATCTACAATACACACTGCTCTCTCCCACCTGGAAAAAAAGAACACTTATGTGAGAATGCTGTTTGTAGACTACAGCTCAGCATTCAACACCATAGAGCCCTCCAAGCTTGATGAGAAACTCCGGGCTCTGGGCTTAAACAGCTCGCTGTGCAGCTGGATCCTGGACTTCCTGTCAAGCAGAAGCCAGGTGGTTAGAATAGGCAGCAACATCTCCTCATCACTGACCCTCAACACTGGAGCCCCACAGGGCTATGTTCTGAGCCCACTCCTGTATTCTCTGTACACACATGACTGTGTGGCAACACATAGCTCCAATGCCATCAAGTTTGCTGATGATACGACGGTGGTAGGTCTGATCACTGACAATGATGAAACAGCCTACAGAGAGGAGGTGCACACTCTGACACACTGGTGTCAGGAGCACAACCTCTCCCTCAACATCAGTAAGACAAAGGAGCTTGTGGTGGACTTCAGGAGAAGAGATAGAGAACACAGACCCATCACCATCAATGGAGCACCAGTGGAGAGAGTCAGCAGCTTCAAGTTCCTGGGTGTCCACATCACTGCGGAACTAACATGGTCCATCCACACTGAAGCCGTTGTGAAGAAGGCTCATCAGCGCCTCTTCTTCCTGAGATGGCTGAGGAAGTTTGGAATGAACTGCCACATCCTTACACGGTTCTACACCTGCACTGTAGAGAGCATCCTGACTGGCTGCATCTCCACCTGGTACGGCAATAGCACAGCCCACAACCTCAAAGCCCTGCAAAGGGTGGTGCGAACTGCCAGACACATCATCGGAGGTGAGCTTCCTTCCCTCCAGGAAATATATACCAGGCGGTGTGTGAAAAAAGCTCGGAGGATCATCAGAGACTCCAGCCATCCGAGCCATAGGCTGTTCTCACTGCTACCATCAGGCAGTCAGTATCGCAGCATCAGGACCCGCACCAGCCGACTTCATGACAGCTTCTTCCCCCAAGCAATCAGACTTTTGCACTCTTGATCTCCCACGATCAAATACATCAGCACTGCACTTTATTACTCTTATATCTCACACCAGACTGTCATAAATTATATTATTACATTATATTCTCTCTTAACAACTTACTATCAACCGACAGCCTGAATGTCAATGCAGTACAATACAACCTACTGTACATTCTATATATATTATATATACTTTTTATTGGATAATGTGTATTCTATATTGTGTATTGTATACTGTACACTGTATGTTATAATTTGTATATTGTGTTGTGTGTAATTATGTGTATATTAGATTTTAAACTTTGTTGTAAATCTGATGTTTATTGTAAATTGCCTCATCACTGTCACGACTACTATGTTGCTCGGAACTGCACCCAAGAATTTCACACACAATTGCACTTGTGTATATGGTTGTGTGACAATAAAAGTGATTTGATTCAAATGTTATGTCAACGTTCAGCTCTCAGGTCAGTGGAAATGCACAGCCGGTTTACGATAGACTCCAGATTTCCCCGGAAAAAAAGATTTTCAGCCGCTCCGCTCTATCCTGTCAGCAGAGCTCGCAGCCCTGTTGACGCACAGATAGAGCAGAGCGCAACTTCAATAACTCTGCAAACATCCGTTTACCACATGAGAAACATATTTAGCGCTTATGAAGCGAGATGAATATCATAAGGTTGTTGCATCGCATGACGGAAATGCGTACGGATGTGGATGTGGTCGCAAAGCATTTCTGACAGAAAATTCTGAAGAGCGGAAATATTTTAAGTAGGGCTGTTTATTTAACGTGTTAATTCAGTGCGATTATAAAAAATCATGTGTAAAAAAAAAAAAAAAAAAAATAGATTGTTACAAATCACGATTCTTGAGCCAAACTATTTTAAAATCACCTCCCTGATGAAAAATCTTTTTTTTTTTTTTTTTTAAGAAAAAATACACGTTTATCTGAATGCTACAATGATTAGAAAAAATAGGAAGCTATGTTTGTTGAGTTCCACATAATTTTTCTCTCAATTAAGTTTTGACTTTTTAATTCTTTACATTTAGTCCTTTATTGCACCGCTGCTACAGGGTCTGTGTACCTTCGGATAATTAGTTTTTCATTTTTGTCTTCAAAATGTTATAACCAATAAACCGACCATTTACTCGTTTTTCTAGAAAGAAATGAGCAAAACTGAGAAAACACTAATTTTTTTCGCTTCATATAAGAATTACAAAAACGAAGAATTCAGCTTGATTTTTCATTCAAGTACTTAAAATAAGTGTACAATCGTATTATTTGATTTGCACAAGTGGATGGACGTGACATGACCATTTCTACTGATTGGTTAAACCTGCAATGTCATCTGTCCTTCCTCATTCTTTTTCTTCAGAATAAAATACTTTTTACGCAGGACATGGTGAGTGCTAAATCACAAGTTTATCACGTAGCCTACATTGAAGACAGTTTTTTCTTTTATTTTTTTTTAATACAGTCAATGCAGTTTCCGGTGCGCACCTTGCCATGGCTACAGTCAGAAATGACTTTATTTTGCCCGATATGTCTATATGTATACCTTTTTTAAAGTGAAATATCAGTGGGGTTAGTAAATTTGTGTCCATATATAGTAGGCTATGTGTTAAACAGAACAGAATGAACCTTAGATTTTTAATTACTACAAATTGTTTTCATTTACATGACAACTAACTATGAACTGATTGAATAAAATGACACCCTTATCTATTATGCAGTTGTCTCTCTTTAACATATGGGCTATACAATCTGCATACAGACAAGATGTTACCTTCACTATATGCATTCAACCATTACACATAATATTATTTATGGACAGCGAATGTGTTTAAAAAAAACAATGTGAACTAAGGTAAAATAATTGTTGTACATGACTGAGGCTCTTCTAGCCACAATTTGATTATGGTTTTTAATATTATTACACCATTATAATAGCCGGCCTTATAAATATTAGGCCTTTACTCCATATGAGTGCCTTGGATTTTTGGCTTGATGTAGCCTACCAGTAAAGTGATTTTCTAAAACCAGGCTGGATGAACGGGTAACACTTTTAGTACACTTTTGGTGTATTACATTTACCTTTTTGATACAAAGACAGTTTAATAAAACAGATGAACAATTACTGAGATGATCAATAAATTATTTACACTAAGGATTCATGCTTTGAGTGTGAGGGGGGAGTTTTCAGGTTCAAATAGGTAGGTCTAATGATTTTATTTTTTTAAATAAACCAAGCAAAATGCAACTGCATGTCAATGAAAGTAAATCAGAAACAGGGTGCGTTTGGTTGCATTTCATTTCATGAATTCAATGGAATGGCAAGCGGGCCTCGGATAGGCAGTAAGTAAAGATCTGCACGCGGCTCGCACCCAGACAATGAACTTGACACTTGCCGAATAAAGACTGGAAAGCAAAGGATGTAAACGAATGAAAAAAAAAATCAAAAGAAAGAATAAAATAAATAATAATACAGTACACTAACAATAAGGGCTGGGCCCCTACCCTTAAAAAAGTCCCATGGTCCTTCTGTGTCCTTTATACTTCTCAAAACCATGACGATGTCCTGCGAGGCTTATTCACATCCAATGAACATTTATATTTCCCCTTATGTTTCCCCTGCAATTATTGGCTTGATTTAATTTTCATTAAAAATAACAACAATGACCAGATAAAGCATTTCAGACAAAGTCTATTTAGTTACATTGAGGTCTGTGCACAGCATCTCAATTCATAATTTTCCTTTTAAAAATAAAAAAAAGCACTGCCAGCCCATCCCGCGGTGACAAAGGCGAGTTGGTGAGTTCAGTGGTATCATACGCAGGTGTCCATTGCTTGATGAGATTGCAATAAACATGCAGCAGTCAGAAGTTTTAATAAGAAATATTTCATTAAAATGATAAGAAAAACAATTTTGCAAAAACAATCAGCAAACTTGAACTTGGTGAACTCTTATTTTCTATGAACGGTGTTGAGGAAGAACAGATGATGGGGCGTGTTGACTAATCAGTGGAAACAGGACTGTCAGGCCCACTCACATGTGCAAAATATATTTAAGTCATAATCTTGGTTTACAGTATATGCACGAATGAAAACTTTGTTTCGGCTATTTTTAAATTGAAAAACAAGCAGAAACAACATAAATTGTTGTGATGAAGAGAGATAATGGAAATGTGATAAATGAATGGTTTATTGGTTACTTTTGTTTTGAAGACAAAAACAAGAAAACTAATTATCCGAAGGTACATTGAACCAACAGTCAAAGCGCCATTTTTTCACTGTCGGACCTCAAATCCTCTGCTGTGATCAATGTTTCTGTTATTATGCATAATCCAAAGGTTTATTTGAGAGGTGTTGTGGAGAGTGTTTGTCAAAAGTCATTCTGAAGATTCTGTCTGCCACTGCTTTTAT
Source organism: Myxocyprinus asiaticus (assembly GCF_019703515.2). Taxonomy (NCBI): domain Eukaryota; kingdom Metazoa; phylum Chordata; class Actinopteri; order Cypriniformes; family Catostomidae; genus Myxocyprinus; species Myxocyprinus asiaticus. The sequence continues at coordinate 5,647,499 of NC_059347.1, forward strand.
AAATAGTTTAGCTGTTAAAAAAAAAAAAAAAAAAAGGCTCATCAAACTGTTGGATGCCGTAAACTACATATCGCGCCCCCACAATATTTATAATCTAACAGCCAGGGTATTCATGCGCATTGGCGGGTAATTTCGCACATTTACCCGCCACTGTCGACAAGAAATGCCGCTAGACACAAAGAGGCATGCTTGAGGACAGGTCACACCTAATTAATAATTATACACGCAGCGTGATCGTGTCTCACGGAACACACGCAAATGGTGAGTTCACACTTTTTTCTCTGTCAGTCATCTGGGAGCAGTTTGTACTAATAGTGTTGTCTATGAGAACGCTGACTATCTCAGGTTGCATTTGTAAATAACATGCAACGACACTGGGACTACAGGTGAATTGTCATGTGTGTCATAATTCAGTACAGCCCCAGAAATGGTTTTTGAACCAAGTTTACTCTTTAGCCTTCATTTGTATGTTGCAAAGTTATCATTATGATAATAGTAATAGCCTATGGTAATATGTGTTATATATTTTATATTCTAAAATAACAAAATTTGTTTGATAAGTTAAAATCATATATTGTATATATTTATTTGTTGAATACAAATGGAAATAATGCAGCCTTATACATGAGTTCATTTGCACTAACTAGTCACCTAGCTCAGACAATGCATTGACTGGTCGATTGGTAGTTATAAATTGGTAGTTTTGCACATCCCTACCTTTTACCTGCAAATAATATATTACAGAGTGAAAACAATTGTCATTTCAGACATGTTCTATCTTATCTTAACTATTTTATATTTTTTATTTCAAAACATCAAATCACAATACTTACAGAATTGCAGCATCACAATGCATATCAAATCGGCTAGGAAATATCGTTGTAATATCGAATCGGGAGGTCTGTGGCAATTCCCAGCCCTAGTAAATCTTTGGATTAACAACGATTTAATTCAATAACAATTGAATCTGAAATTTGGTCACAATTCGATTAGATTATTTTAGAAAGATTCATAATTATTTTCAAAATTATGCAGAAAAAGTTTAAATGTATTTACTGAAAGACATGCACCAGACAGAGTCACAGAGGCATTTATGAGCCAAGGAGGTTTGACTTATGAGTGGTTGCACATATAAACAGAAAAATAATACTAACGTTACATGCATTTAAGATCTGATATGAAGGTTAACATAATGCAACATAATGACTTGAATTTGATGCAAAAACAAACAGACAGTATAAAGTAAGTAAATCGTGGAATATGCAAGATTAGATTTGCATATCATGTAACGTTAACATTTATTGCACCAATAATTTGACAAGAATTGTATTACATTTATTTATGATTTGTTGTATCTGCTCTGTAGAAATCTAAGATGATCTCATCTTTTAGCAACAGGCTGCTGAGGGCAGTAAATCCAATAAGAATTGCAAATATTATTTCCAAATAATTATGCTTCAAAAGTACTAAAAGAATCGTTGACGGAATGGTTAAGGAACTGGAATCGTTAAATTCCTTACAATTCTTCTTAATAACAGAGTCACGTCAATAAAGTTTGGAACAGAATTTTTTGCAACTTACAGCAGAAAGATTAATATTAGTGACACATTCTGTGAGACTGCTACAGAAGCTCATACCTGATGCCTCTGAGCCCGAAGCTGAATGCACAGACTCTCCATCCGAGAAGGAAACAGACTCAGACTGGGAATCACTGGCCTCACTGCGAGTATCATAGTCGTTCTGTTCATTTCCCTCCCGAGGATCCTCTTCCTCCAGTTCATACTCTTCCTCTTCTTCATCCACTTCCTCTTCTTCCTCCTCTTCTTCTTCTTCCACTTCCTTCTCTTCTCCTTCTTCCTCCATGACCTCTTCCTCCTCAACATCTGACCGGTTGCCCTCAGAGGAAGCCACAGAGCTGCCCGTCTCCTGCTCGGATGCGTATTCTTCTGAATGAGCCTCTTCCTCTCTGGGGGAGCGGCTTGCTCTGCCCGTGCTGTCCTCACTAGTCCTCATCTTCTGAAAACAAGAGTATATTATACATAACGCTTGCTATTTTATAGTGATAGGCCGATATGTTGGCCAGGCCGAATATTCAGCCGATATTTAGCCATTTTGAGATTATTAGCTTTACAGCAATTGACAGCTTAGTCAATAATAATTATATATATATATATATATATATATATATATATATATAATAATCTGTTAAAAGAAACTTAAGTTAATTTTTAGTAAATCAGTGCCTGAAATTCAGCAGGGGATTGCAGGTAGTATCACAATTTTACTAAGTCTTGCAAGTTCCACATTCCTAATGCAGGTAATTCCTGCACACATTTATTCACTTTAACATGAAGCTGAGAATTAGTAAACAACTCCATACAGATGAATCAAATCAATTTGTCTATCAAACTGTAATTTCAGAATCTACACGAGTAAACCAGCTCTGCCACGTCCTCCTCCTCTGTTGTGTTGCAATTGGTAGCTCATTGGATGTTTGTTGATTTATTAAAGATGTATAAACCCATAAAAACTTGTTAATTCGACACACTAATGGCATTATACTGCGTCTCTGCGCTCGCGTGTCTGTATATGGGCACGCTGTGTGTTTTTCCCCTCTGCGCTTGCCGTAGGGATGATGCACCATGCGTGTCGGCTGAGCTCATATCAGTGTTAAGTTTGCAATCCATCTCAAATGTGTTTTGGAGGGTATATACACCTGGTCTTTTCATGATCGGTTAGCTATCCGAGCACTGAAAATGTATGAAGTGTAAACAGGCTCATGTTTATGGAAAATAGATGATTTATATTTTAAAGATAGATAATAGGATGATATTTTAAATATGTATATAATTAATATACAGTGCATTTAGAAAGTATTCAGACCACTTCATTTTTTCACATTTTGTTATGTTGCAGCCTTACGCTAAATATTATTGAAATTATTATTTTTTTCACATCAATCTACACTCCATACCCCATAATGACAAAGCAAAAAAATTATTTTTGACAACTTAGCAAATTTATTAAAAAGAAAAAAAAAAAAGAAATATCACATTGACATAAGTATTCAGACCATTTGCTATGACACTTGAAATTTAGCTCAGATGCATCCCATTTCTCTGGATCATCTTTGAGATGTTTCTACACTTTGACTGGAGTCCACCTGTGGCAAATTCCATTCAATGGACATGATTTGGAAAGGCACACACCTGTCTGTATAAGGTCTTACAGCTGAAAATGCATATCAGAGCAAAAACCAAGCCATGAGGTCAAATAAACTGCCTGCAGAGCTCAGAGACAGGATTGTGTCGAGGCACAGATCTGGGGAAGGCTTAAAAAAAAAAAAAAAAAAAAAAAAAAAAGGTTCCCAAGAATACAATGGCCTCCAAAATTCTTAAATGGAAGTTTGGAACAACCAGGACTCTTCATAGAGCTGGCCGCCCAGCCAAACTGAGCAATCGGGGGAGAAGGGCCTTGGTAAGAGAAGTGACCAAGAACCCGATTGTCACTCTGGTTGAGTTTCAGAGATTATGTGTGGAGATGGGAGAAACTTGCAGAGGGGCAACCATCATTGCAACACTCCACCGATCTGGGCTTTATGGGCTATCAGTGCAAGACACATGAAAGCCCGCTTGGAATTTGCAAAAAAGCACCTAAAGGACTCTCAGACTGTGAGAAACAAGATTCTATGGTCTGATGAAACAAAGATTGAAATGTTTGGCCTCAATTCCAAGCGTCATGTCTGGAGGAAACCAGGCACCGCTCATCACCTGTGCAATACCATCCCAACGGTGAAGCATAGTGGTGGTACCATCATGCTATGGGGGTGTTTTTCAGGGACTGGGGGACTGGTCAGGTTTGAAGGAAAGCTGAATGCAGCAAAATACAGAGATATCCTTAATGAAAACCTGGTCCAGAGCGCTCAGGACCGCAGACTGGGCCGAAGGTTCACCTTCCAACAATACCCTAAGCACACAGCCAAAACAACGCAAGAGTTGCTTAGGGACAATTCTGTGAATGTCCTTGAGTGGTCCAGCCAGAGCCCGGACTTGAACCCAATCGAACATCTCTGGTGAGACCTGAAAAAGGCTGTCCACTGATGGTACCCATCCAACCTGACAGAGCTTGAGAGGCTCTGCAGAGAAGAATGGCAGAAAATCCCCAAATCTAGGTGTGCAAAGCTTTTTGCATCATACCCAAAAAGACTTGAGGCTGTAATCACTGCCAAAGGTGCTTCAACTAAGTACTGAGTTAAGGGTCTGAAATGTGATATTTCAGTTTTTTCTTTTTAATAAATATTCAAATGGGTTATGGAGTGTAGATTGATGATTGGTGAAAAATATAATAATTTAAAGCATTTTAGCATAAGGCTGCAACCTAAAAAAAAGTGAAAAAAATGAAGGGGTCTGAATACTTTCTGAATGCACTGTAAATGATTAGTTAAGTGACCCCCTTCAGGAGATGTCACTAGGTGGTAAAACATGAGCGTCTTCTGTGCTGAGTGAATCATTGAATCATTTTGAGTCGTTTACCACTGAAATCTACAAAGAGACTTTCTAATGTTTAAGCATTAAGAACATTAATAGCAACAATAACTAACACATAGGAACAAAGCAGATCTATAATTTCTGTTCAGTTTGTAAACTGTTGAGCATGACTTTTTACCCAAAAGGACAATAATAGTGAGTTTCAATAACATCCTTACCTTCTCCTTTATTAAAATTTGCATGTGTACAAATCTGCTGACTTCAGTAGAATGCTTAAGAATAAGAACAAAGCAAGATCTATAATTTTCCTATAGTATTTAAACTGCTGAGTATAACTTACCAGAAACAACAATAGCCTAATAATAATAAAGTTTCAATAATGTTCTTTCGTAATTGTAAAGCACTTTTCACATGAGTTGAGTCGAGGCATCACCACTCCTTCTCAACGCCAGCGTCAATTTGGCCTCCACATGACAAGCATTGCAGTAAGATTTTACGGATTTGCCATGCAAGAAAACGGGAGATGTGCACAATAAACATTGAAAACATGCATTTGGAAGAGAAAAACAAAACTGTCAATTGCTTTGATTGCAGAAAGTAAAGAGAAGACTCATTTATGTTAATGTCTTAGCGTTTTCTTGGTGAATGTACACTGCCTGACCAAAAAAAAATCAATCAGTGTCATGATCTGGGGTTTGTTCAAATGGTCAGGTCTAGGCTCAGCAACATTATGCTGCAATAAAATGAAGTCAGCTGACTATCTGAATGTACTGAATGACCACATTTTCCCATCAATGGATTTTTTCTTCCCTGAAGGCACGGGCAAATTCCAGGATGACAATGCCGAGTCTCAATTTGTGAAAGAGTGGTTCAGGGAGCACAAGGAATTATTTTCACACATGAATTGGCCATCACAGAGTCCTGAGTTTAACCCCATTGAAAGTCTTTGGGATGTGCTGGAGAAGACTTTACGGAGTGGTTCGACTCTCCCATCATCAATACAAGATCTCAGCTAAAACTTAATGCAACTCTGGACGGAAATAAATGTTGTGACGTTGCATAAGATTGTCAAACAATGCCATGACGAACACGCACCGTAATCAAAGCTAAAGGTGGTCGAACGAAATATTAGAATATGCAATTGTTTTTATTTATTTTGCCCAGGCAGTGTAATTACTGTAGTTCAGTAACTGGGGTCTCTGGACACTCGGAAACGATAAGGTAATATTTACTTAAAAGAAATTATGAGACATTCAATATCTCTTCATAAATTTGGACAGTTTTTAAATATTTCTTGTTGCTTTGTACTCTCAAAGACATAATTTGTGAGGCAAAAACTTGTTGGAGCCGTGGACGCGCTGAAACGAGTCATGCGAAAGCCCCTTAATGTGAATAAACAGTCATTTTTACACACAAAATCTCTTCCACCCCTTTCTCTCCTCGATGAACGAGACTTAAATGCTAATGCTGAAGTGAACGAACATCATGCCCCTTTTCATTCAGTCGGTACATGTGCCAGGGTAGGGTTGCTCCAGCTTCAGTAACTACTAGGTAGTTTGTAACTAAGTCAGTGCTTAATTTGGTTACACCACCTGTTCTTAAGGCAAGACTTAGCTAGTCGGTCGTAAGCTCTCCATAATGTAATGCGTAGTCGCATAATATGACGTTTACCTGTTTTGATCCAACAGCAGCCTTCAAATTTGTACACAGAAGTGTTGCATTTTAAAAAGCCATGCATTTTAGTTTTATCTTGTTACAGTTGATGTTCAAACCTTGTTTGCTCACATAACTGTCAGCTGTAATAAATTATATTGCCATTGAAATACAACACGTAATAAAAGTAGATTTAATAAACAGTTTAATTTATTTTGTAAATAACATTATTCAGGAACTGTGTCTAAATTAATCATAAGGGGCAATAAATAAATACTAATACAACAGGCTGGAAAAACTGACATTTATTTATTTTAATATCCTATATATTTTGTATGTGATGGAACTTGACACCGGGCGACGCACCCCAGAAATTGCACCGTTAGATCGGTTTCTTGCTGAAGAGTCGCTAAGAAGCAATTTTTCTTTTCTTTTTATTTTACATAATATTCTCTCTCGTAAATGTAAACTAGTGTAAATATCAACATCAATATATATGTCTAAAGGATTGAAGTCTGTCACGCAAAACATGAGCTCATTGATGTCATTAAATCAGTCTGCTTTTTGAACTCCTGGTCGGAGGGTTCCATAAATATTTAGTTCATACGTAGGGTTACGTCCTACCTATGTTTAATGGTGCAACGCTCAAATATTTTGTAGTTTGTAAATTGTGACTTAGTGCCCATTTACGCCAGAACTAGGATAAGTTGTAACTTACGTATGGCTGGTGCAACCGGACCCAGGTCATTAAGTTTGTTTTACGAGTGCCGCTTCCTCAGTGCTCCATTTCTGTCAGACACAAATTCACTGTGCATGCTGTGCTGTAAACAAGCGTGCGATTGGCCGAAGCTGTAAACTATCAAGCGATCTGCCTCGGTAGGGCCATGGTTGCCAAGCACACCATTATCCGCAGTTGTAGTCAATCACGTGGTAGTCCAATCCCCTCCCTCCAAAACAAAAACTCTTCGGATCTGCACGAATCACAGAAGGGACCAATTTTGGTTTCAAATGCTGAATTTTGCCAAAAGGTGATTAGTTTGCATCCCTGATCGAGAATCATCAAATTTCACTGGTTTTGGTACCAACTACTGAAATTTGTGTCTCGAGACAACACAAATTAAATTTTGCATGGTACCAAGCTTGGGGCACAGTTTGCTTATATTCGCTAGGTTAAACCGTCTTTCTGCACTGTGATCTTACTGTGATCCTACTAGCTGTAAATGATGGCGATGGAGGTATCTCTTTATTTTACTAGCATATATAACAAAACAACTAACACATGACAATAGTCTCCTCCCCTTTCCAGCACAATTTACATTTCTGTTGTGGAGAAATTGGTTAGGCTAATTGCATAGGTATACTATTAATTATAAAAATTAACTTTTTTACTGGTACAAGTGAAAGACCAATTTACTTATCCAAAAGACAAGCACATGACAACTCTAAACTCTCTGGGGTCGACGGACGCACCGACGTGTCCTGCTGGATTTTTTCCACGAAAAGGTGGAAACAACTTAAAATACATTTTTGGGCACACAGATACTTATCTGTATCAGCGCGGAGTTTCAGTTCAGTTTTGTGACGTGTTTCAGAAAGACGCTCGCGGAGACAGAGACAGCTGAACGCGCACCCTGTTTATTTTCTTTATTTGACAAAAGCACAAGGTTTTTTTGTTATTGTTAGTGTACACAAATAAAAGTAGACCCTTTATAGTCTCTAATGATGTCTTACACTAGAGACTATAAAGAATCTACTTTTATTTGTGTACACTAACAATAACAACAAAACCTTGTGCTTTTCTCAAATAAAGAAAATAAACAGGGTGCGCGTTCAGCTGTCTCTGTCTCCGCGAGCGTCTTTCTGAAACACATCACAAAAATGAACTGACACTCTGCGAATACTTAGACAATCATGAAACATATTTCTAAAGAAAGCTTAAAACATCAACTTTTAAAGAAAACAATTCAAATTTAAAATAAATATTCTCCTACAATGTAATCTGTATGAAACAAAGCGATGTACAGTTTCTCCTGGCTCAGCTAATTATCGCTAATGTGATCACACCCACCAGAAGAGTGTGCTATTCATACGGTAATGTGCTGAGGCGATCAATGCAAAAGGTAAACGCCCCTGACAGTGCCTTAAAAAGCATCAAGTTCATCACCAGATTCATTCACTTTTCTGCACGTTTGGAAGATGGCATGCTACACAGGTGAGGAAGCTCCTGGATAGTGACTAAGAGTTCACATTTTCCTCAGAAGAAGAGCGGGACTCCGATGAACATTTGCATTTTGAAGAGCGACTTGATCCAGCTGAGGATACAATTCCGGATGAGTAAGTCTTTTAGTTTTACGTACATTAGTTGACATGCAATTTTATATAAACATGTACATATTTTACTAGTTGGACTATTTCCAGACTTGCCAGCCAGGATTCAGAGTATTGACATTTGAAATATGTTGTAATAGGCAAGTTTTAGTTACGTTTAAATGTTTCGGCTAAAGCAGGTATTTAAATTGTATACTGTATGATATAAACATGATATGTAATATGAGATAAAAATAATATGAATGTTTAGATTATATTTTAACTAGTGTTTATGCTGCCTCATTATCATCAACGAAGCTTGTGCTTGCAAATATCTGTTCGGGTGTAAATGTGTAAAATGTGCTGTAAATATGCCCATATTAGAAAATCAGCATATCAGAATGATTTCTGAAGGATCATGTGACACTGAAGACTGCAGTAATGATGCTGAAAATTCAGCTTTGATCAGAGGAATAAATTTCATTTTACAATATATTCAAATAGAAAAGTTATTTTAAATTGTAAAAATATTTCACAATATCACTGTTTTTGCCGTATTTTGGATCAAATAAATGCAGCCTTGGTGAGCAGAAGAGACTTCTTTTAAAAATCTTACAGATCAAATACTTTAAAACAGTAGTGTAGGTCTAAAGTTAAGCAAAGTCTTTATGTAAAGAAAATGTATAGTCAGATTACTTCTTTTAACTCAAACTTGATTTTGTGAATAAGCTACAAACAATACATTCAATCATTAAGTCTCCTCACATTCATTCTCTCTCAGGGGAGGGGTCTTTGTCTCCTCAGGTGTGAATCACATCATGTGGCAGCGGGGGCGTGGTCGAGCACCCGTCCGGAGAGAGAGAAAGCGGTAAGGGCGCTTACACCTGAGCTAAATTATGTCTAACATCTGTCTCTAATTCCAGTGAGCTTGGGGAGAGCGGCATATAAACAGCCACGCCACCGCCAGAAGAGAGAGAGAGAGAGAGAGAGTCTGGCACGAGAGTCTCACGGTGAAGCTACTGAGTTTGTGATGCTACAGAGTTGTGATAAAGACTTTGTGATGATTAAGAGGCTGTGACTAGGAGCCTGTGACGCTAAAGAGTTTGTGAAGCTGAAGAAGTTACTGTGCCAGTTGTGATTGTGTTGTCCCTAAGTTTGTGATTAAAAGCTCAACTGAGACCTGAACCTTCCTGTCCCAGTGACCTCATTCCCACGCACATCAATATTCATGATCATCCACGCCTCCTCGCCTATGGCCTTTCTAACACTAAAAGTGTCTTACAAAAGTTAAATGACTTTGTATGAATGAGTGATCAGGATGGTTTTCACATCATTTTTGTAGCAAAAACTCTAGGCTACAAGATCCAGTTCTCAAAAGTCTTGTGAACAAATGTTTAGTATGTGTTATATGGCCTTATTTCAGTGACTTAAAATGTTTGTTTTTTCAAAAACCACGCATAAACGTTATTTTCTCAAAAATACAAACATGTACATACATGTTGTTCACATATTATTGTAGCCCAGTTTGTGCTGAATACAGTGTTATCAGACTTCAGCCATTAATATGTTTTTAAGCAACTGAAAAAAGCACAAATGTCAAGGCATGTCAAAACTTCTCCAGGGCCCAAAACACCCTCAGACCCCAGAGGGATAATGTCGAGCCATGTACACAATTGTGGAAAATGCACAAAAACACACATAGTGGGGTTCAAAAGTTTGATTCAAAATCTGAATGAATAAGAAATATTTAAGATTCCACACAATTTCTAACATAGGTCACTAATCATATAAGCTAATTTGTGACATTAACCATTTTAATTTCTTTTGGACAAAATGTCAGATTTTCTTGTTGCCATTAAAGCATACAAGATGCAGTGTGGAACTTTCTCAAATCAGGCTAAATAACATGCTTGTTAGATTTTGTTCATACCAGCCTGATTGCATTCTGTCATTACTGCTAGAGGAGGACATACAAAATTATGAAAAAAATTCATGTTAATCGTTCAATTAAACTTTTTACACAAACTGTTATGCTAATATATATATATATATATATATAAACCCATATCATTTGACCTCTACTGTGTAAATTCACAATGCAGAACCCGAACTCAACTCCCAACAATATTCAGAGAACAAAAATTACTAACACCAATAGTTTACAGCTCTGTAATGGACTTACTGGTTTATTTATTTTTATGTTTTTTTCTTTGCTTTGGAAAGAGATAATAGAGTGACAGCACATTTCTGGTGAGAGAGAGGAGGAATAGGATCGGGACTTGTTGCAGGTTGGAATAAAGCAGGTTGGATTGTATTTGTGGCTATGACACCACTGTTCATAAGAAAGCTTTATTGTTAAGGAATGTTTATTAGCTACGCACAGCATGTCCTCGGTTGAATGTGCATTGTAACTATTCTCTCTTACCTCTGTCAACTCAGGCAGCAGGGGTTTGATTCGTCTCTGGGAGTCTCTGCTGCGGGACAGGCCTTTTTCACCATATACTTTAGGAAGATCCCCCCGAGATGCATCCCCTCTTCCAGCATGGTTCTTTCTTTCATCATACACATTTTCAGGGGCATGTCTTCCTCTGGGATTGCTGCTCTTTTTGCCGTTTGATCCAGCAGAAGGGGGGGCTCTCTTTAATGGCTGTCTGCTGGCATGCCCAGAGGATCTGAGCCGTTTTGCATCCTGGCTGTCTCCTCGCTCTTTCTTCCTTTTAGACCCTGAAACATGAGTTAAATGAGATGGGTTAGTGGCAATAGTCCCAAAACAGCCAGACTTCTTCTTCTTACATTATTCTGGCCTAGAACTCCCCACTTAGACCAGTAGACACTAATTGACCAACAAGTAAAACATCCAACCAGTTAGTTTCTTTTACGTGACGTTTAAGGTGCAGGCACATTTCAAAATGATGATAATGAAATTATAGCCCGGCATGCAATAAGGTATAGATTTTTCCAGCGCTACCCAGACTTTTTTAAAGATGAACACCTACAGTGAAAATTATTTACCTGAATGTTCTAACCTTTCAATTAATAAATTGAATAGCAAAACGAATAACTAGATGAATTACTGGAAAATATGCAAGACTTTCTAGTCAGAAATGGCATCATATCAAAGGTAAAAAGTACCCCATTTTGACAGACATAACTAGAAAACAAAGCATATTTCCTAAAACAAAAGCTCATAAACATAGCTTTGCTTCCCAGGAGACTAACAAAAACCAGTATATCCTGACTTCTGAAAATTGAGTAAAGCCAGCCAATCAGATTAGAGCCTGCCATTGTTAGAAAGCTCGTCTACTGACTGTCAAGTCATTTTTATTTGTATAGCGCTTTTCACAACAAATCGTTTCAAAGCAGTTTTACAGAAAATCATGCTTTAGCAGAAAAGGAAACCATAATATCTATAAAGATTTAGAGTCATCATTGTCTGACTGTTGCTAGCACTTATTTTCATAATATATGCAAGTTTAATGTGTAAAATACGGTGATGTCTGCAAAGCTGTGGTCTCATGTGCAGTGTGTAAAACTAAGTTTTTTGCTTATGAATTACTAGATCAAAATTGTAAATTTTTTATTAGGGCTGTGAATTGATTAAATTTTTTTAACTAATTAAATTGCACAGTTTTCTGTGATTAATTGCTATTAAATTATGGTACATAATACAGTACATTACAACAAACATTACAGGTGCTGTAAGCGATTTTAGCATTCTGAAGCTTTCACGTGACTGAGCCATTGATTTAGCAACGCCCCCTCATTCAAAACCCTGTCCTCCAAAGATAATTTTGAGACCAAAACTGAGCAAAAGAGCAGCATTGTTTGTTCATGTGGCTGTCAAATTCAACAGTGGCACAACTGCGCCCTCAACTGTCAAACATTATGAATCATAGCCTCAATGATCCGTTTCAAATACAACTCTATGAGAACGAGCAAAATGACTGACAGGTGAAAATGACCGCGGTCCGCAGACACATTTTTGTTTGCTGTTTACAAAGTCTTCAGCTGTTACAGAGACTGGTGAAATATCTCAGGACACTTATTTCTAGGGATGTCCCGATACCATTTTTTGGAGAACGAGTATGACCACCAATACTTCTTTTTCAGTACTCGCCGATACAGAGTCCGATACCTGTTTTTTTGTTTTATTTTTTGCAATGTTGAAGTTTTCAAAAAATCCATATAAAAATAATCACTATAAACAAAACCAAGAGAGCTGACCTGCTGACTTTATTGGTTTCAGCGACTGCAACTCAAATTAAAACAAAGATGTAAAGGTCATCTATCAATAAGCATTCTTTTGCAAATTTAAGGTGAAGATTATTTTTCATGAACAGAAGCATCTTTGCATGTGAACAACACAAATTCCATATTCAACAGTTTAATTCAATTTTATTGTTAAAGGGTGTCTAAATAAATGAATTGAATGAAACTTTAATCAAATGACAAGAGAACCATTACCAGCAATTTTCAACATTACATTGAATTATTTTTATCATATGAAGTGCTTTTATACAGATCCTTAAAATATAACACTGAAGTTATTTTTGTCAAATAAAGTGCTGTACAACAGAGCATTAAAGATGTGAGGTATTACTTAAATATAACACAATTATTAATTACATAACACTGAGTATTTCATAACTATACAGAAGTGATATATTTCTGTTTTCCATTTTTGTCCATTTAAATGGAGCTTTTATTTTGATGGGTGATACCGAGTGATGCCGTTTACGGCTTCATATAACCGGAAGAGCTGATGATCACTATGTGACAGTGGCTGTGTCTCGTTTCGAAGGCTGCGTGCTAGGTAGGATATGTCCTTTGAAGGCTGTAGTATACCGAGTGTCCTCCTTTAAACAAGCCTTGTTTAAATGAGACGGCCTTCGTAGGACAAATGGAATGTAACATGGTTGCTATGACAGCACGCCACTCTTTAACAAGCACGAGTGCTTTGAGTGAGAAGGGAACAAAGTCCCTCAGGAAGGGAATGCCTGAGGTACATTTTAGGGGAGTTATTATGATGTAAAGAAATAGATTTTACAGGTGTACTTTTAGTCTAATACTTTATTTTAATTATATATTCATATAATTATACATATTATATACTCTGCACCCATCTACTGAGGTACTTCAACTTGGGAATTAACATTCCTTGCATTCGAACATCATATTTACGGGCAAATTGGCGTCATTTTTTTTTAGACATTTCCGTTGAAGCAAAGAATTGTGTGTTGTGAGTGCTCACGAAGGATGCACCTCATGCATCTTCCGAATTCCCAAGAAAGAAGGTCGCATTCGAAGACTGCATTCGAAGTGTCCTACTCACTTTTCTGAAACGAGACAACAAATGCAACCTCCAGAGGACGCAGCCTTCCAAATGAGACATAGCCAGTGTGATTTCAAACTGCAAATGCTGCGATATAATCAAGTTAATACGCATGTGTACATGCAGACTATATATTTAATTAACTGTATAGCAGCCTTTGCTGTTTGAAGGGCAATACCGAGTGACACCGGTTTTTGGCTTCACAGATCCGGAAGAGCTGATGATTGCTACGTGACAATATGATTTTAAATCGCAAATGCTGTGATTTAATCAACTAAATATGTAAATATGCATGTAAACATGCAGACTATATATTTATTTAATGAAATTGCAGCCTTTGCTGTTTAATAATCACACTAGGACAGATCATGGATTTAATTTGTATGCTGAATGAATGACCTTCGTATGTCAGATGGTATCGGTTTGTGTTATCCGAGCCTTTTTACGAGTATGTGAGCCCAGTATTGGACCCGATTCCGATACCAGTATCTCTATTGGGACATCCCTATTTATTTCATTAATATCTTTAAGGGAGTAGGAAAACTTTTGCATACTTTTCCATGAAAAAAAAAAAAAAAAAAAACGCTTACAGCACCTTAAACAAATCACCATAAATATATTTAAAGGAATAGTTCACCCAAAAATGAAAATTCTTTCATCATTTACTCACCCTTCTGCCATTCCAGATGTGTATGACTTACTTTCTTCTGCAGAACACAAAGATTTTTAAATGTTTGTTTTACAACCCTGTTCCTGGAGGCCCCCCAACACTGCACATTTTGTATATCTCCCTTTTCTGACACTCAATTCAGGTCTTGGAGTCTCCACTAATGAGCTGAGTTGATTCAGGTGTGTTTGATTATGGAGATATCCAAAATGTGTTGTGTTGGGGGGCCTCCAGGAACAGGATTGGGAACCACTGCTTCAGGTCCATACAATGCAAGTGAATGGGTGGCAAAATTCTGAAGCTCCAAAAATCACATAAGTAATCCATAACTCCAGTGGTTCAATCAATATCTTCAGAAGTGACATGATAGGTGTGGTTGAGCAACAGATTACTTTCACCTTCTACTTGTGTTTTTGTTGATTCACATTATTCATGCATATCGCCCCCTATTGGGCAGGGAGAAGAATTTCAAGCAAAAAAAATGACAAATATTTATCTGTTTCTCACCCACACCTATCATTTAACTTCTGAAAATATGGATTAAAACACTGTAGTCAAATGGATTACTTTTATGATGCCTTTATGTGCTTTCTGGAGCTTCGAAACTTTGGCACCCATTCACTTGCATTGTATGGCCCTACAGACCTGAAATATTCTTCTAAAAATCATAATTTGTGTTCTGCAGAAAAAGAAACTCATACATATCTGGGATGGCATGAGTGTGAGTAAATGATGAGAGAAGTTTCATTTTTGGGTGAATTATCCATTTAATACTTTGTCTCAAACAACTTGCAAGAAATTGGTTAGACATTGTTTATTTTAATTATTTAAATACACTACCTGGCCAAAAGAAAAAGTCACCGTTTGGGTTTAAATAAGCAGATACTTAAGAGCCTATGATTGGATCATTATTGCAGTGATTAATATCTTTCAGCTGGCAACAATTCTTTTAACCCTAACTGATGCAGTGTGTAGCTTCTCATTTCTTAAACAACCATGTCAGAAGATGCATCCCATGGTCATGGAAAAGATGTTACCATGTTTCAGAAGGGGCAAATTACTGGCCTGCATCAAGCAAAGAAAAGGAGATTGCTGATATCACTGGAATTGGGTTAAGAACTGTCAAACGCATTACTAAAACCTGGAAGGATAGTGGTGAACCATTCGCTTCGCAGGAGAAATGTGGTCGGGAAAAAAATCTTAAATGATCGTGATCACTAAAACGCTTGAAGTCACATCGTAAAAAAATGACAGTAGAATTAATGGCTATGTTTAATAGTGAAAGTAAGAGCATTTCCACATACACAATGTGACGAGAACTTGCAGGATTGGGACTAAACAGCTGTGTGGCCACAAGAAAGCCACTTGTTTGTGAGGCTAATTGAAAAAACAACTTCAATTTGCTAGGGAGACTGTGGAGCAATGGAAAGAGGATTAGGGTTAGATTTACCAAAATCCAAAGCGATGGGCACGTCAGGGTAAGTAGGGAAGCACATGAAGTGATGCACCTGTCATGCATAGTGCCCACTGTACAAGCCTCTGGAGGCAGTATTATGATCTAAGGTTGCTTCAATTGGTCATGTCTAGGCTCAGCAACATTACGCAACAATAAAATTAAGTCAGCTGAGTACCTGAATGCACTGAATGACCAGGTTATCCCATCAATGGATGTTTTTCCCCCTGACGGCACGGGCATATTCCAGGATGACAGTGCCAACATTCATTGGGCTTAAATTGTGAAAGAGTGGTTCAGGAATCATTTTCACACATGAATTGGCCATCACAGAGTCCTGACCTTAACCCCATTGAAAGTATTTGGGATGTGCTGGAGAAGACTTTACGGAGTGGTTCGACTCTCCCGTTGTCAATACAAGATCTCGGCCAAAAATGAACGTAACTCTGGATGGAAATAAATGTTGTGATGTTGCATAAGGTTATTGAAACAATGCCATGACGAATGCACGCCATAATCAAAGCTAAAGGCAGTAATTTGATTATAAACTGTGGGGACTGTGAATCAGAATCAAGGCAAAGTATTATTACAGTCACTTGAAAAGAGAAAAACGTAATTTAATAGCGATTACACATCTAATAGCATTAGTGTAAGTGAACAGAGCTGTTTATGACGTCTCATAACACTAATTTACTATCACTTTTACAATGACTTGAATCAATACATAAGTAAATTAATTATTTATGTACTGAACGTTAATTGAAGTTCAGTTATTAGCTTTAATTTACCCTGGAGCAAATGTAGGCGTCGTTGCAGATGTTATATGTCATTTGGGAATGAGGGCTGACACAGTTTAATCTATAATATGCTCTTCACCAGATTTAAAAAAGTTTTTATTTCTTTTTTAAAGAAAGAAAAACACTGCGGGTATCCTCTCTGGGTAACTCAGTTCACTTTTACAAATGACCTGGCAACAATGTGTTTTACATTATTTTTATTATTTTGATAAAAACCCGCTAAAAAGTACACACACATTCTCAAACACACATTACTCTCATAGGCTGTCATTGGAAAATAGCAAACACATGTCAGAGTAATGGCGGCAGGGCAACAGTTGCTGAGACAGGATTGGTCAGAAGCGTTTTAAGGCGGGGCTTAGCGAAGGGTCAATTCTGAGGTCCACGCTGGTGGACTCTCCTCTTCAG
The DNA here is from genome assembly GCF_019703515.2 of Myxocyprinus asiaticus. Taxonomy (NCBI): domain Eukaryota; kingdom Metazoa; phylum Chordata; class Actinopteri; order Cypriniformes; family Catostomidae; genus Myxocyprinus; species Myxocyprinus asiaticus. The sequence goes on from NC_059347.1 coordinate 5,664,603, forward strand.
TTCACCCCACAGGTTTTCTATGGGGTTCAGGTCAGGGGACTGAGATGGCCATGGCAGAACCTTGATGTTGTGGTCAGTGAACCATTTTTGTGTTGATTTTGATGTGTTTTGGATCATTGTCCTGCTAGAAGTTCCAACCAAGGCCCATTTTAAGCTTTCTGGCAGAGGCAGTCAGGTTTTGATTAGAGGCAGAGAGTTCATGATGCCATGTATCCGACCAAGATGTCCAGGACCTCTGGCAGAAAAAAAGCCCCACAACATTAAAGATCCACCACCATAGGAGTCCACGGACGCCATGCGAGAAGCGGACGTGTGAGACACGAGCTCTGTGAACTTTGCTAGTTTTTTTATTATTTTCATGTCACAATCCGGTGAGATTCGATACACCCAGTTACATACTTGCTCTTTGAGGTAAACATGGCAAAGAAGTCAAAATCCTCAGACTCTGGAGACATTAAAAGACACTTACGTGTTCAAGCGGAGGCCTCTGACGGGCCTGCGGACCGGGGACTCGATTTGGAAGACACGAAAATGCATGAAATTCAGCGTCAAATGTCCAACATCTCGGTAATGCTGACGAAGGTTGTTGCTGACTTGGAGGATCTCGCTGTAATACGGCGATCGATTACGGCGATGGAAACAAAATTCTCTGAGTTGGTTACAAGTTGAAAGACATATCGATTATCTTGAGTCATCGGAAAGGGAATTATCCGCTAATCCACCCATGTCCAAAACAGATTTGGAATTAATTTAGGAAAACTGGAATATTTCGAAAATATGAGCCGAAGGAATAACATACAAACTGTTGGAATTCCTGAGCATGAAGAGGGCACAGATATGGTGAAATTCCTCGACGAGCTCTTCCCGAGTCTGCTCGACATAACAGGTCATAAACTGGAAATCGAGCGAGCTCACAGAGTCCTGGCTCGCAGAACTGCTGAGGGAGACAGGCCCAGAGCAATTCTGGCCAAATTTCTGAGATCATCCGATAAAGATCTTGTGTTACGCCAGGCGAGGAGCAAAGGAACGCTTTCTTGGAAGAACCACAATATTTTCTTGTTCCCGGACTTTGTGAATTCAACAAGAGAGAAACGCGATCGGTTCAAGGAATGTAAGAAACTCTTACACCAACAGATCACTTTTGCACTGATGTTCCCGGCCAAACTGAGAATAGAAACGAAGAATGGTCGCAAAGTATTTACATGTCCAAAACAGGCACTCTCCTTCATAAATACATTAGAGTAAGCCATTTGATGTTTCTTATATTAGTGGACTGACTCGCGGTTCAGGGACTCTATTATCTGAGGAAGCTGGGTGCCATTTTTGTTTCTTTTTGCACTGGCTCCGCCTAGCGGCTGGAGTTTGTTTTGTGGCATGACTCCAAGAAACTTTTGCATTGACGGAAGATCGTTTTTTTACACTGAAGTTCCCAGCCAGATCGAGAATGGACACTATGGATGACCGCAAAATATCGACATGCTCACATAAAGGACGTCTTTTATAAAGTTGATGGGCTGAGTAAGTTATGGTGTATTTTATTATTTATTTTTTTTGTGCGTCTCCGAGTTAGTCTGGCTCTTGATCATCCGAGGAACCGGGATGCCGGTTTTGTTTTTCGTGCTGGCTCCGCCTAGCGGCTGGAGCTTGTTCTGTTGAACAACACTCCTTTGGAACAGCTGTGGATAAATCTGTTCATTCTTTGTGCTTATGCCTCCTGTTGGCTGGAGTTTGTTTTTGTGGAGTATTGTTAAGGGACAGTAGAATGATTACATCATCTGCTGAACTCAGATGAAGTTCAGGGTTTGATTGTTGCATTAAAGGGGAATGTGGTCTGTATAATCTTGTTTTTGACACAATACATTTTTTTTATTATATCAATATGTCAAATTTAATATGAATAAGTTGTCTCTCTCCACATGGAATGTGAATGGGTTGGGACACCCTATAAAAAGAAGGAAGGTTATTTCTTTTCATAAACGTAAGAAATATGATAGTGTTTCTTCAAGAAACACATCTTTCCCCGCAGGAAGCTGAAAAATTTGGTAAGATATGGGGTGGACATGTTTTCTTCAGTGCTGGCTCAAGTAAGAGCAGGGGAGTCATTTCATTAATAAGTAATCATTTACAATTCAAATTTCTCAAACAGATTAAAGATAAATTAGGAAGAGTCATTATTGTTTTAGCAGAAATTCAGGGGCAAAAGTTGATTTTGGCTAATATTTATGCGCCTAATGTTGATGATCAGGGCTTTTTTATAGATCTTGAAGGGATGCTGCAAGCCGCTGGCACCCCTCATGATATAATATTGGGAGGAGACTTTAATCTTTTGATGGACTCAGTTCTTGATCATAGTGAAGCAAAAGTGTGTAAGCTCCCTAGAGCAAGAGTGATGCTTCACAGGATGTATAAAATATTGGTCTTGCAGATATTTGGAGACCCATCTGGTAGAGACTATACATTTTTTTCATCAGTCCATAAGATTTATTCTAGAATAGATCCAAAGCACGAGAACTCGTGGAGTTGGAAGGGAATATTAAAAGTGCAGAGGCAGAGCTGAAGCGCAGAATGTCGTCTGATGGCCTCAGAGAATTGACTCGATTGAAATACAGATATAATGCTATTTTGTCGCAGAAAGTGGAGTTTTGGTTATTCAGGGCAAGACAGTCATATTTTGAGTCGGGGGACAAAGCAGGGAAGCTTTTGGCTAGATATAAAAAGCAGAGAGAGTCTTTTTCTACCATTCCCTCAGTGAAATCTGCTGGTGGTGAAATTTTTACCTCGGCCACTGATATTAATAATGCTTTTAAAGAGTTCTATCTTGATCTTTATAGTTCTACATCTTTGTCTACTGATGAAGATATTAGAAACTTTGTGGAACCATTAGAACTTCCTAAACTGACGACTGAGCAAAAAATGTATCTTGATTCTGAGATAATCTTGGAGGAAATTGACGAGGTAATTAAGGCCTTACCTACAGGCAAAGCTCCGGGGCCAGATGGTTTTGCTGCTGAATTTTTTAGATCTTATGCTACAGAACTGGCTCCACATTTGTTAGAAGTTTATACGGAATCATTAAAGAACAAAAAGTTTCCTCCAACTCTGACACAAGCCCGGATCAGTCTGATTCTTAAAAAGGACAAAGATCAAAGTGTGTGTAAAAGTTACCATCCAATTTCCCTGATCCAGCTAGATGTAAAAATTTTGGCTAATCGTTAAAGTAAGGTTATGACATCTCTTATACATATAGATCAGGTGGGGTTTATTCGTGGCCGCTGCTCTTCTGATAACATTAGGTGTTTCATTAATATCATGTGGTCAGTAGCGAATGATCAGTCTCCGATCGCTGCCATTTCACTTGACGCCGAAAAGGCATTTGATATAGTAGAATGGGATTATCTTTAAGATTTTAGAAATGTATGGGTTTGGAAGTACATTCATTGGTTGGATTAAGTTACTTTATAGACACCCTGTAGCAGCGGTACAAACAAATGGATTAATTTCAGATTATTTTACTCTGGATAGAGGCACTCGGCAGGGTTGCCCTCTTTCCCCATTATTGTTCTGTATTGCCCTGGAACCATTAGCAGCCGCGATAAGAAAGGAGGATGATTTTCCAGGGGTGGTGGCGGGAGGTGTGGCGCATAAGCTTCTGCTTTATGCAGATTATATTTTATTATTCTTCTCCGACCCCACTAGATCTATGCCTTGCCTCCACACAATTATTAATTCCTTTTCCAAGTTCTCTGGATACAAAGTCAACTGGTCTAAATCCGAAGCTTTAGCTCTGACTGCGTACTGCCCAGTAACAGCCTTTCAGCTGGGTGCCTTTCAGTGGCCCAAACAGGGCATGAAGTATTTGGGTATTTTATTCCCAGCAAATTTGTCTGATTTAGTTCATTTTGACCCTTTAAAAAGTTTGAGCGAAGTGGACAGATGGGCTTCATTACATTTATCAAAGATTGGGAAGATTAATGTTATTAAAATGAACTGTATTCCAAAATTCAACTACCTGCTACAGTCACTCCCAATAGATGTCCCCCTCTCTTCTTTTAAGCAATTTGATAGAACTGCGAAGTCCTTCATTTGGAATGGTAAACGTCCCAGACTACATTCCAACAAATTACATAGGCCGACTGACAAAGGTGGGTTAGGCTTACCCAAGATTTTGTTTTATTATTATGCGTTCGGTCTCAGGCATTTGGCCTATTGGTCGCTTCCACCTGAAAGAGCCCCTCCCTGGTTTTCTATTGAACAGGAAGTCCTTGCCCCTATTTCACCATTGCAAAGTCTTTCTATTAAACTAACCGGAGAAGTTAAGTCACACCCCGTTATTTCACATTTGCACATGATTTGGACAAGAGTGGCCAGATTATTTAATTCGGACATTTATTTGAATATTGCCTCAAGCATATGGCTGAACCCAAAATTATGTATAAATAAGTCCCCTTTCTGTTGGTCAGAGTGGATTGTGAGAGGGGTTGTTACACTCGGCGACCTTTATGAGAGTGGAGTGTTGAGATCTTTTGAGAATTTGGGTCATCATTTTGGGATTCCCAGATCTCAGTTTTACAGGTATTTACAGTCTGGGGGATGGAGCTTTAGCTTCTATCAAGAGATTATGGGAAAAAGATTTGAATTTGGTATTGGAGGAAGAAGTGTGGACTAGGATTCTAAAAAATGTTAAGTCTGCATCTAGAGATGCAAGGGTTTGCCTTATGCAATTTAAGATTTTACATAGATTTTACTGGACCCCCTCTAGATTATATAGGCTTGGTCTTAAAGACACCCAACTGCTGGCGTTGTCAATCAGAAGTTGGAGACACAACTCATGCCTTTTGGGGGTGTGTTAAGATTCAAGATTTTTGGATGAAGGTGCAGAGCTATTTGTTTGACGTTTTGGGCACTCAAGTTTTGCTTTGCCCCAGACTTTGTATTTTGGGTGACGGAGCTGTCATAAATTTGGGGGACAAATTTATAAAAAAAAAAAAAAAAAAAAAAATGGGTTTTAACAAGTGTTATGATTGGCAGACAAGTCATTTTAAGGGGTTGGAAGTCTGACGGAGCACCATCATTTCCAGAGTGGTGTACAGAGATGGGGAGGGTGGCAGCGTTTGAAGAAGGGGTATCCAGAGGATTGGGTAATTTGGACTTGTTTATGGGAAAGTGGGGCAAATATTTGGCATTTTTGGAGGGCTCTCGTGGAGGGACAGTGGAGAGAGAGATGTAGAGGTTGTGTGTGTGATTTATAATATTTTATTAATTATTTTAGTTTTTAATATTTGTGTTTGTGTGTCTATAATTATGTGGGACCACTGGGATGTTCTTATGGGTAGGGTTGGGGATTGAGGGGGGTAGTAATAGAGGGGGTTTAGTATTGATTCTGTTTGTATATGTTCTTGCTTTTATGTGTTAATATAGGAATCAATAAAAAAATGTTAATGTGAAAGGAGATAGCCTGGGTCACCATTCACTTTCATTGTATGGAAAAAAGACGTGATGAAAGTGAATGGTGACTGAGGTTGTCAGTCTTTAACATTCTGCCAAACATCTCCATTTGTGTTCCACCGAAGAAAGAAAGTCATATGGGTTTGGAATAACATGAGAGTGAATAAATGATGACAGTACTTTCATTCTTGGGTGAACTATCCCTTTAAGAGTTTAAGTCTGGAGTATGATATTAAACTAGATTTATGAAAGATTGGGGCTCATTTTAGTGAAGATTCCTAAAGCCAGACCATTGCTTTGAATTGAACTGAATGCAAAGCCAAGAGTGTCAAGTTGTTTTTTATATCATTGTATTATATCTATTTAGCCAATACAAAAGTCTGAGCAAGTGATCATGTTGATAACAGCCTTTGTTAAGCATCAAAACAAATCATCTGTACGAATTATTGTTTAATGTCTTTGTGCAGGTTGCGTGTGAAGAGATCAGGATGATAGTACATTCACTGACAACCTCATGGTAATCCCGTGGGGCAGTGGAGCAGGCCAGCAGCTACTGGAGACCAGATGGCCTTAAATTAGAACCAAAATCGTGCTCATACAAACACAAATACACATATTCATTCTCTGTCTCTAACTCATCACAAACTCCAAATAATAGTTTGTTATTATACTGATCAGTCTTTTGCGGTGATGTTGATGGATATGTGTATTAATGTAATTATGTTTTAGTGAGTGATTAGAATCATGGTATTATTCCACTAGTACATATAATGAATCCATCAGCTCACTGATAAATTAATTCCATTATATTCCTCCAAAGCTGTTTGGCCAAACCAATGCTCTCTCTCTCCACTTCTAGTAGCATAATTCTTTCTTTTTTTTCTAATTATACTCATCCATCTATCCATTCACTAGTAATTCATCCTTTTCTTTTTTGCACAATGTATGACTTAATTAGTCTGAGAACAATTGCTTCTATTTTATTATTTTAATTATTATTATATACTATAATACAATTTATTATATTTATATGATATTATACAGTATTATATTATTGTAACATACAAAAAATAAAGTTCTTTATTTTTTCTAATAATGTTAAATTTATGTTCACATGTCTTTTTGTTATAAGGGGTTAAGGGGAGGGGTAGTGAGAAAAGAAAAAAAAAAAGACGAATGGGAAGAGTATGCAGATTTTTTGCCCTTGGGCTGGACTGATGTTTTTGATTTTATTTAAGAAACTGTTTTATTCCCACTAATTAATCTGTTATAATCATGAGTTTTATGGTTCATATGGCCGGTTTTGCTTTTGCTGTTGTTCATGAATAAATGTCATAACTGGCTTAAAAAAAAAAAAAAAAAAAAAAAAAAATCCACCACCATATTTAACTGTGGGCATGGGGTACTTTCCCATATGGCTACCACTCTGTGCGTGCCAAACCCATCTCTGCTGCCAAAAAGCTCTATTTTCGTTTCATCTGAACATAGAACCCAGTCCCATTTGAAGTTCCAGTAGTGTCTGGCAAACTGAAGATGCTTGAGTTTGTTGTTGGATGAGAGCAGAGGCTTTTTCTTGAAACCTTCCCAAACAACTTGTGGTGATGCAGGTGACGTCTGATTGTAGTTTTGGAGACCCAACTAATTTCCAAGGCACATCCGAATCCAATGTTCGCTTCATATCCTATCTACTGATATACCTTCATCTGATCGATTTTTGAAGGCAGCATAGATGCATCCTTCTCTGCCTATGAAATCCCACAATCCTGTGCATGCCGTTCCACAACAGTTGAGCTGAAGAAAAAAATGGTGGCTGAAGAGGCAGTTGAAAGCTTTTATTCACTTTTTCCAACTTTTGATTCCATTTCTAACGAGATAGTAGTATTGTAGTTATTAAATATACACTTGGTTATCGCCAAAATTCTCCTGATTTTGTTCTAATTAGACAATTCAGTCCAACCGAACCAAAATGAAGCAGACATGTTACCTTTAGTGGACACCAGATGGTGATAATCAGTTAACTGGTATGCTAGCAATGATGTGACCTTGTGCTGCCTCAGTAGCCTGTCCAAAACCAGTTTCTGGAGGTACCTTCGTATGCAAAGTCACTGACTGATAGGTCAACGAGGCAACACTTTTGGTTTCGGACCCAGCCTAAGGGAATTTGGCCTGTGTGTTACCTCATATTTATACCCCTGTGAAACAGGAAGTCATGGCTGAACAATTTAATGTTCCCAGACACCCAGGTGTACTAAAAAATATAAAATATGAATGGGAAAATACTTCAGATATATTTTACTCATAAGAATTTCTAGGGGTGCCAATAATTGTGCCAAATGTGTTTCGGTGAAATATTTAATTATGAGATTTTCCCCTTCAATTATTTTACTTCAATTAAAGGTTAGATTTTTGTAAATATCTGCAATGAAAGATCAAAAGGATAAACAATAAAGACATATTTTTACAGCCTTCTTTGCTCATATTTACCAAGGGTGCCAATATTAGTTGAGGGCACTGTACATGCCATAAAATCAGTGGTCATGTTGAAATTACAAGTTGGGCAAAATCTTCTGCCTTTTACAGTGGATTAAAAAAAAAAAATGGGATCAAATGGGCAGATTCAATTCATATCAGGGAGTGGTGATATGAATTTAGTGAACTAAAGCACTGAACTGGTAAGCAAAAGGTTGTTGGTTCAATTCCCACAGCACCACCATTGTGTCCTTGAGCAAGGCACTTAACTCCAGGTTGCTCCAGGGGGATTGTCCCTGTAATAAGGGCACTGTAAGTCGCTTTGGATAAAAGCGTCTGCCAAATGCATAAATGTAAATGTAAATATCAAACTTTATTTGCAAGAGAAACATAAGTGTACATTGCCAATGCATTATTATACATACAGATATAATATCGGTCGGCCAATATTATCGACCCATATTAGACTTTCACCGATATATCGGTATCGGCATATATTTTACCGATATGTGGCGATATGAAAACTTTTTTCAGAACGTATTATGCAGAAAACAATGCTTTAGAATTGGTGTCATAGCGTAGTTTGTTCAGCAGAGCGCACTCCGACTCCATTGTTTACAGAGTTGAACTTACGGTGGCTCTGCAGACAGGGCATTTCTCAAAAGAATCAGAATCAATTCTGAGTTCAGTTTAAATCACGGCAGTGGCGCGCGCCAAAGACAGATGTAGAAACAAAGACGCGGGTTAAGTGCGTACACTAAAGTCAAGTACACAAACACGACTGTTTGCAGACCAGCTGTATCAAACACATGACCATTTGTGCCCAAATGAAACTACGATCCCAAAATTCTTTCACAAACCCATGCACATAGCAAAAGGAGAGTTTATTCGTGATAAGAAGCCAACAAACAACATGAAAGACGAGCTCGCACCTATTATTGCACTGATTTGCACACAACGGGGGAAAACACAGAAGAAAATAATGACGAGTCAGTGGTTCGGGAGATGTTGGTGACTTTTTTTTCGATGCCTTTCTCTACTCTTGCACAATCTCCATTTCATTGGCTTTTGCTATATTGCCGGTCATTGCCAGTCACTCGCTTGTCAGGACAGTGCGCACACCTGATGATAAAGGTTTGAAATACATCGTAGCTTGTGCGACAGGATCATGCGCTCTTCTACTCCCAGAGCAAACAGATGGAACAGTGCATACGAGACGCTTGATCAATTTCTGAAGCAACAACTGCGCTATATAAACCGCTTTAATATCACCTGTGCAGGTGAGGAGAGGACAAGCATCCTGGACCAGCAACTTCCAGTTGTGGTTAAAAATTAAAATGAATAGCATGGCATAGATTAATTTTAAATAATAATAAAATACTATTAAATGATTTACAATGCTTAAACAAAAATAAATAAAATAATATAATCAGTTGAAGTAATAGTATTCAGTGTTTTGATGGAGAACCAATTTTTTTTCTTGTGCTTTTAAGAGATTTTTTATAAGGTTCTAAAGAAAGAAACTGAAAACCTGAGATAATCTTTTAAACTATAGAACCGTTTACTTAATCCTGTGGATGTTCCATGTCTTGTTCACAGCTCATGATTTTTTAAAACAGCTGTTAAATAAAAAGCTGAAAGGGAAAAAATTTTTGAAGAAACTGAAAAAAGAAAGAAATTGAAGGACAACATGCATCGAGAATCGTTTTATAATCGAACTGTTACCCTTTGAATCGTAATCTAATCGAATCGTGAGGCCAGTGAAGATTTGTGAAATACATACTGGAAACTTAATAAACAATGACCCCATCATTTTCCCTTTTCAATATAACTAATATAACGTTAACCTTGTCCCTGACAACCATGTCACTCATATCTGTTTGCTGTTAGCCAGCTTTAGTTTGTCAGTGCAGTCAGTAATGTAGCAGACTGAAAGGTAAACATCAGAGCATCTTTTTGCAGCTCAGCAGACAATGGTGCGGTGGTGGATTGTGTTGTTGAGTGTTGATTTCACGCTACGCTGTTACCTAGTTGGTGAGACACAATGCTGGAAAGTAAAATAAACAACATCCATCTTTTACTCTTCGTGACAACGAGCTTATAGCTAACTAGCTAATCACACTATTTATTTTATTTGTATTTATTCTTTATTTTAATGGTCAGCATTTGACTGATACTAAACTGTACTGATGTTTAACTATTTGTTGTATTTTTGTTTATTCTTTATTTTAATGGTCAGCAACTGACTTATACTAAACAAACAGTACTGATGATTATTAAGCTATTTATTGTATATTTATTCTTTATTTTCTGTGTTCATTTCTAGAATTTGTTGACAATGTATAGTAATAATGTCAAATATTCTTTGATAAAAATATTTAAGAAAGCAGCCTTCTGAGTACCTTTGCATAGTCATATCGGTGCAAAATTGGTGAAAAATCCACATAGAAAAGGTCTGTTTTCATTCCAGCTCAAACATTTAATATATCGGCCACCATATCGGTAATCGGTGAATTTCAAAAATCCCATATCGGCCGGTCTCTATAAAATATATTGAAAGCTGAAGTTGAAAATCTGAAAACTAATTTTCTCTGACAAATCTCTGAAAACTAATTTTCTCTGACAAGTCTTTACAAGTGTACCTGGCCGCAGCTTTCTGAAAGGCCAGCACCTTCAGTTGCTATCGCGCACATGCTGGGTCTCTCTTTCGCAGTTTCGCTTTTGACTCTGGTTCAAACAACAGTAGTTGTGCATTTACACACGATGCGAAGAGATACAGCAGCTTGCCCGTATCTCTCGCATGCCTATTTTACCACTTGAGGGTGAAGTCTTCATTCTCCGTTCAGTAAATCCTCTTGTGTATATGTCATGCGGCATGCATAACGAATAATTGTTTGCAGTGAATAAGGTTTGTTCCTGGCAGGCAGCAGATGCCCGAACCCCGCCCCTACCCTATTCCTAACCATATATGGAGCGTAAGGCTGAGTAGCCAGCCAGGACCAACTTCAGACACCTCTCCCATCGCATGAAATTTCAGGAAGTAAAAAAAAAAAAAGATACTGCATTAATTGAGTGACTCCAGCCAGGTCTCCTAAGCAACCAAATTGGCCCGGTTGCTAGGGAGGGTAGAGTCACACGGGGTAACCTCCTCGTGATCACTATAATGTGATTCGTTCTCGGTGGGGCGCGTGGCGAGTTGAGCGTGGTTGCTGCAGTGGATGGTGCGAAGCCTCCACACGCGCTATGTCTCCGTGGCAACGCGCTCAACAAGCCACGTGATAAGATGCGCGGGTTGACGATCTCAGACGAGGAGGCAACTGGGATTCATCCTCCGCCACTGAGGCGAATCACTACGTGACCACGAGGACTTAAAAGCACATTGGGAATTGGGCATTCCAAATTGGGAGAAAAAAGGGGAAAAAAAACACTCCATTTGGTGAATGGATGTCATGCTAAGTTTTAAATGTCTCACAGGCCTACCCTTGCTTTTTTTTTAATGTTCACTGTTATAGGCTAACTTTTAACTGAACAGCTGTCATATTTTATAGTAGATCATAGGCTAATGCTGCAAAACATGTAAATATGCACAACTTTTTAGCACATTTAAATTTATCCGTGGACTTGGCTTGCCTGTTTATTATTTTCAACAAATGTGCTGACTGTTATAATATGTTGGGTAAGTTGGGTACTTGGTAAATTCCATTTAGGACAGGCTATTAGGTTTACTCTTATTGGTTCTGCACTGCCGATTCATTCAATTGCTTTTAATAACTGCGCCTATATTGGCGTATAACATGTGAATGCCTGTCATGTTGTATAAGGCAGCCTAATGTACAATGATTATATTGCAAAGCATGCACATTGCAAATATTTGCCCTATTTTTCAGCTGCATTTTGTATCAGATTAGGCTATTGGAATGATGGATTTGCATACATTCTGATATAAACTTTCTGATTTATGAAAGATTTTGTATTTTCAAAATGTTAGTTAGTGCAAACTAAATTTACACCTGCTTCTGACCATGTGTAAATCATGCGAAAAAGACATCTGAATACTTCAGTTTACCTGAATTAACTACATTTTATTAGAAACAACTCAAACTCATGAAAAAATGTACAAATGAAAAAAAAAATTTGAATAGATCGTGGGAAGACATCTTTTGTGGTGTTGTTTTTTTTTTTATTCAAGAAGAAATGAATACCCTCTATCGTGACAGACTTGTCAATTTCTTCTAGCTATAAAATGTATCAAATGTTTCAGTGATTCAGTATATGTATCAATAAATCATGTTCAGATGATAAGCACTGTACTTTGTTAATGCTGTTATAGGCTTACTTATAAATAAAACACATGTTGCTGGCAGATGAGGAGGACAAAATCAATAAAATGGGTGAAAAAAGAAAAAGCCCTGCACACTGTCGAACCTTGCAATCTTTATTAGATATAAATGTTTCGGTCAAAGCACTTCTGGCACTCTATTCATTTTTCTGAAGATTCTTACTAGTTGCTTGGGGTGTCACTCGCCACATACACACTGCAGCTGATTACAGTTGTCAGTTCACCTTTTAGTGCTTAATCCTGCTCTGTTCTAAAGGGGTGGATTTTCGAAATCCTTTTATTTTTACAAATTATACCTTATATTTTATCATCCTCATTTATTGTTATTATATTAATACATTTTCTATTTTTCTTTTACTATAAGGTGCAAGTAACATGTATGTAATCTGAGGGGTGACTGAGGGTCTGGCCCATGCCAGGAGTGCAGTAACCATGATTACTCATTTAGTCCGGCTTCTGGAGAATATGTATTTACTGTATCTTGTGTTTATTCACAAACATATGTATCTGTTATAATTATTATATAATTAATCAACTATTCTATAACCATTTGATTCTATTTTATTCAATCATTATTAATTGTATGAGAGAGAGAGATTTTACTTTCTTTAATGTAATATTATGCTATGTTTTGTTTGGCCTTGTGTATGTTTTCTGTGTTTTCTCCTGCTCTCTGTCCAAATGTTCCACAGATGATGAGGCCCGACATTCCAGAAAGTTTAAGGAGGTGGCCTCCATACCGGAGAACACCTACACATTGAATGTCTAAATAACTTATGTCTCTGAATTATTTATGGTTATTGTGCCCTCTCAAATGTGACTTTGCCATAGTCGAAAACAACTTCCAAGGATTTTAATTGCTCTCCTTGGTAACCCCTTTGACGTAAAGGAATAAGGAGTAGACATAACTGATAGCTAACCTTTGATACCTGACCATAAGTTTGTTTAAATCAAGGATGGGACTTCGATTCATGTTGTGGCTAACAATTATTGTTTGCATGAAGACGGAAATAGTCCATATTTGTAATATGTTAAAATGTTTGAAGTAGTTGACCCAACAGAATGTTTGAAACCGTGGTACGATGACACCCTTAATGTAATTTGCATATGACTATAATTGCTTTGGAAAGTTTGTAAAACTTCACTTTGACTTCCTGTCTAACTGTTGTAGCTCATCGACTCGTGATGCCTATTGAACCTGCAGAGAACAATCAGTAAAATCTCTCTAATTTGATTATTGCAAACCTGACTCTGAGTTTTATTCTTCAATATTCATATTGAGGACCCAACTGTTAATCGCTACAGCTTATGGTGGAGGATGCGGGCAACTTTATCAGTGTAAACTTGATCAACCAACAAAAATAAGGTAGGTAGATTTTATTATTTTGATAGGGACTGTCTGGTGGAGAGACTGAGTGAGGTGCTGCTGTTAGTACCCGAATAAAAGAGGCCCAAGGCACCCTGCACTTGCACCGAGAGTGAGCGGGAGTGGTTACACCCCGCACTCTGTATCGAGAGTGGGCGGGAGTGGTTCTGACAGTCCACGCTTAAGTCCTAGTCCTCACTTAGAGTCTTTATTAAGAATCTAGCAGTGGCTAGATATCACACCCAGATGCTGTGGTAACTTGATTAGAATGTGAGGATGTCCTTGTGACATCGGAAACATCCCAAGAAGGATGGCCCAAATAATAGTCTGCAGACTTTTTGAATGGGAAAACCTCATCTCTCTTGGTGTCTCCACACAGACAGGGGCGCCCAGAGTTTAGGAAAAGATAAATAGAAGATTCTTTTAGTTCAGATTACATATGAATTTTTCCTTTATTTTCTTGTTTTATATACACAGTTATAAAACCTGACTGAGGCCCACACACAAAGTCATAAATCTTTCTGATAAAAACCATGCCAAAATCAAACAAAGGGAGTCCAAAACAGACTACAAATTCCATGAAGCCTTGCTCACTAAAGGATCGAACTCTCAACTCCTATTGGATGAGGCACACGACAGAACGCCCCTCAACCATGACGTCATCGGGAGTAGAAATACCTCTGAGATCCATCTGGGCATTGCTTCCAGCAACTTTGCTCACCGTGTGTAAACGCAGCTCATCGCTACTCTCGGGTGTACCCTCATGGCACAAGGAAGTAACATCCGCATCTTCATCCGTTTGCCTGCAGAAATGTAGAGAAAAAGATTTCTCTTCCCTCTTCAATCAAGTCAACGCCGCTGATTTCTCCGCCAGCCACCGAGAATCAGCAGCCGTACCGCCCACCAACAGAGCGAGGAAACGGCCTCCCGTCATCACCCGAGCCTCGAGGAACCGAGTCGGAGTTCTACCTGCGTCCTCATGCGATTCAAGTAAGAGGTTTACGTCTGGGCAGAGATAGAATATTATAGTGTGTCATGCTTGTGTATCAAGGTTATTGCTTGTACAGTTTACGGACCGCCGGGTCTGCTCATTACTGCTAATAATACTCAAGGTATTACTGTAATGTACTGTTATCACAAATGAGATCTGCTGTGTTGTAGTCCAACCACATTGGACTGTTGTGTATTTCCGCCATCGTGGATGAGACCGGCACACTGAGTTTATCCATTAAAGAACCAAAGTCCGCGGGACGGTTTACAAGCCGTCCACCGCGTCTCTGAGTGATAAACTAACAGCTGCTTTCTCTCCCACGATCGCGAAACCAGCTTTGGTGCTGCCACTTTTCTCTCTCTCTCTCTCGTACCAACCACACACACGTGACCCCTCACAAACATTCTCGCACACACTTTTGGCTAGTAGATAACTTCGTGATAAAGCTCAGCTTTGTCCCCAAGTTATCGTACAAGCGGAGACACGCAGTAAACAGGCAGACGCCATTAACCGGCTTCTCTCCGCCCACACTCGCGGCCATATTCTCTAGCCAGAAATCTCGCATGACGTACACTCCATGAGAGTCACGCCCGCCATTTTGTGCGCGTCATTCCTTACACACACACACACACACCCATTCACACACACACACACACACACCTTCCTCTCATGTGTTATAGGCTTATTTTGGTTACCATATCTAATCATGTCACTGTTTAGTCTGTAGTTGTAAGTCGGAAGTTTACTGACTGCATTGTATTGATTATTAATTGATATTACTGCATAAATAAACTTTGTTATTTCAAAGAGAAGTGTTTGTTTTGCATACACCTGTGTCAAATGCTGGCAGGGGATGTCAGTGCTCGGATTCAAGCCTTCATTGTTTCCTTTTGAATTTTGAATTTCTTAAGAGAACAATCTAATATCGAGACTGTTATACTGTCTGGTTATTAGTCCCTGATTCCAGGGTAGTGCCCCGGCGATATTAATCCTATTAATATTCTATTGATTTTGATAATTGATAATTATCTTTGATGATTGCTGAATTTGAAGGATCAATAGGCTAGTGTTAATTCTAATCAATGTTCCATTGATTTTAATAATTAATGATTATCATTCATAATAATTCATATTCTATTGAATTTGATGATTATCTTTGTTGATGTGGATTAAAAGAGCTAACATTTATTCAAATCAATGTTCTATTGATTTTAATAATTGATAATTATCTTTGATAATTATTAATTATTGCTAATAACCAAACCCTCTCCTGAATGTAGCGCACTACATTTACTGGTGCCCTGTATGAGGCTTTAATGAGTTAGATTCTATTATTTAATTTAAATATTAATTAATAACTAAAGAAATAATGATTAATTATAATTGGTAGTAACATTGATCTAAACAACCAGTAGAACCTACACGGTGTAGGCATTGGTTGATCATGGGTACACTGAGATCTGCCTTTGAGACTAAAATTAAAGGAAAAGAAATTTAAGAATGATTTGGATTATCTCATGTTCTCTGCAGTTCCAGTTTGCTGAATTTGCAAGTCGTGCTCCTAATACCTGGTTTTCAGATTTTTATGTGTGGCAGCCTTGCCAATATTGTGATGCTTTTTCCTTGGGTTTGATCTGTGACAAATCATGCCATATAAAATGGAAAATAAAGTCCCAACCTCCAATAAGGAGGCAGAGCTAAGCAAATGTATTTAACAGTTTTTCTCAGATGCTCTGATATCTAATAAAATTAAAGTTTTCTTCTTTTGGAAGTGCATAAAACGGAAAATGCTATTCATGCTAGAAGTTCTGATTTGAAGATTTAAGAAATATCTTTGACGTATTTGTAAAAAAATTAAATATTGATAATGCTAAGGAAAAATTGGTCACTGGTTGTAAGTGAAACCCATGGATAAACGTTAAGATTAAATTGAACATCGTAACTATGAATGTTAATAACTTCATATTCGTGCGTCTACTCTGTGTGTGTCTTTGATACTAACTATGTTTTACCCTTTCTTTTGTCATCATTGTGTGTATGTTGTATCTCAATCTGGAACCAGTCTCTCATCATTGCAGATAGCTGGGCCAGAAGATTTATTGAAGCTGCTAATACTGCAGCAGGAAGTGCGGAGAAAAAGACAACTGAAAATGAGGCGGGCTTTTATCCGATTGGTCCTCTCGCTCTCATTAATGCTGGTAATCATTACTGATTTGCCATTTCTAATAAGGAATAACATTTCTCTGGATAAGTTGATTTAAGTCTTATACCACCAACTGGGTTTATGATTTTTCATGGGTTCAATACCCATGTCTAAATTGTTCTGAGGGTCTAAGGGGCCCGTTTACACGACAAAGTTTTCAACTAAAAACGGAAAACTTATGCATTTTGGCTGTTTGTTTACACGACAACGGCGTTTTGGGGCCTGACAATGCAAACTTTTGAAAACGGGTTTCAAAGTGCAAGTTTTTGAAAACGATGCCGTTATCGTCTCCGTGTAAACATACAAAAACGGGAATTTGTGAAAACGATGACTCATGCGCACGCGTATTACATGTTCAGTCTACAGGCATGTGCGTGAGTACTTAATGCATGAGACATTCAAAACTACAATGGCGGACTAGAGGACTGTGTTTGTGCTGCTCAAGATTTTGAGTTTATTAACGCTTCTCCAGCAAAGTATAGATTTACTGCATAACTACTACGACCAGCGATCGCCATCTTCATTGTTTGTATTCACCGCTCTGTAGAAGAATGCTTATATGCGCAGGTGCGTAGTGTTTCTTTACAAAGTGACATCGCCAACTATTGGCCTGGCATGCATAATACAGTGTTTCAGTCGTTTTCGCGGATCCGTGAGAACGGGGATCATCTTGACAACGTTGTTGTCTGTACATGAATCTTTTCAAAAACGCAAAGGAAAAACGTTTCCGTTTTTAGTACATCGTTGTCATGTAAACGTACCCTAAATTTAAATCCAGCATCTAACCGCTGATTTATTGATTTGAAGAGTAAATATTGGATTGGTTACTCCCCCAAATTGTCCAGAGAGTACCCTCACTTTAAATAGTAAAAGGTTAGTGGGTGCTACAATGAAGGATTTTATGTTATTAAAATTTTTTATTGATTCCCTTCAAACAAATTTAATAAACATAACAGAAAATGTGGAATCAAATTATATTAAATTAAACCCATCCCCACCACCTGAAGGGGGGGTGTATGCTACTCCCAAAAATAGAACAGAGCAGGTGGCGCAGCTGTAAATACCTAAAGAACTGAGACCTGGGAATCCCAAAATGTTGAACCAACTTTTCAAAGGATCTCAACACTCCACTCTCATATAGGTCACCAAGCGTATTAACCTCCCTCACAATCCATTGTGAGGGAGGTTCATAATTTTGGGTTCAGCCATATGCTCGAGGCTACATTTAAATAAATGTCTGAATTAAACACTATGGACACTTTTATCCATACCGAGTGCAAATGCGAGATAACGGGGTGTAACTCAACTTCTCAGGTTAGTTTGATAGAAAGGTTTGTAATGGCGAAATAGGGGCAAGAACTTCCTGTTCAATACAAAACCAGGGAGAGGCTCTCTCAGGTGGGAGCGACCAATGAGCCAAATGTCTGAGACCGAATGCACAATAATAAAACAAAATCTTGGGTAGGCCTAGCCCACCTTTGTCAATCGACCTATGTAACTTATTGAAGTGTAATCTGGGATGTTTACCATTCCAAATGAAGGACTTCGCTATGCTATCAAATTGCTTGAAATAAGAGAGGGGGACATCTATAGGGAGAGACTGTAGTTGAATTTTGGAATACAATTCATTTTAATAACATTAACCTTCCCAGACATATATAAATGTAATGAAGCCCACCTGCCCACATTGCTCGAAAACCTTTTAAGGGGTCAAAATTAAATCACAAATTTGCTAGGAATAAAATACCCAAATACTTAAAGCCCTGCTTAGGCCACTGGAAGGCGCCTGGCTGAAAAGCCGTTACCGGGCAGACCAATTCACTCTGTATCCTGAGAATTTAGAAAAGGAATTAATAATTATGTGGAGGCAAGGCATAGATCTAATAGGGCCGGAGATAAATAAAATATCATCTGCGTAAAGCAAAAGCTTATGTGCCACACCTCCCGCCATCACCCCTGGAAAATCATCCTCCTTCTCGCGGCTGCTAATGGTTCCAGGGCAAGACAGAACAATAATGGGGAAAGAGAGCAACCCTGCCGGGTGCCCCTATCCAGAGTAAAATAATCTGAAATTAATCCATTTGTTTGTACCGCCACTACCAGGTGTCTATAAAGTAACTTAATCCACCCAATAAAAGTATTCCTGAACCCGTACATTTCCAAAATATTAAAAAGATAATCCCTTTCTACCATATCAAACGCCTTTTCGGCATCAAGTGAAATGGCAGCGACCGGAGTCTG
Source organism: Myxocyprinus asiaticus (assembly GCF_019703515.2). Taxonomy (NCBI): domain Eukaryota; kingdom Metazoa; phylum Chordata; class Actinopteri; order Cypriniformes; family Catostomidae; genus Myxocyprinus; species Myxocyprinus asiaticus. The sequence goes on from NC_059347.1 coordinate 5,683,657, forward strand.
ATCGTTCGCCACTGCCCACATGACATTAATGAAACGCCTAATGTTATCAGAAGAGTTACGGCCCCGAATAAACCCCACCTAATCTTTATGTACAAGAGATGTCATAACTTAATCGGTTAGCCAAAATTTATGACAATATTTTAACGTCTAGCTGGATCAGGTGTTGTGCGCTACGTTCAGGAGTGGGTTTGTCTATTAGCAATAATTAAAAATTATCAAAGATAATTATTAAAATCAATAGAACACTGATTTGAATCAATGTCAGCTTTTTAATCATTTAAATCAACAATCATCAAAGATAACCATCAATTATCAAATTCAATAGAATATTAATTACTATCAAAGATAATAATTAATTATTAAAATCAATGGAACATTGATTAGAATTAACACTAGCTTATTGATCCTTCAAATCAACAATCATCAAAGATAATTATCAATTATCAAAATCAATAGAATATTAATAAGGATTAAGGGTGTGTGTGTGTGTGTGTAAGGAGTGACACGCACAAAATAGCAGACGTGGCTCTCGTGGAGTGTACGTCACGCAAGGTTTCTGGCCAGAGAATGTGGGCTGAGAGAGGCTGGTTAATGGTGTCTGCTCGTTTAGCATGTCTCCGCTTGTACGATAACTTGGGGACAAAGCTGAGCATTATCGCCAAGTTATCTACTAGCCAAATGTGTGTGCAGTTATGTTTGTGAGGGGTCTTGTGTGTGTGTGTGCAGTTATTACGAGAGAGAGAGTACAAAGTGACAACACCGAAGACGGTTTCGCAGGAGAGAAAGCAGCTGATAGTTTATCACTCAGAGAAGCGGTGAAAGGCTCGTAAACCATCCCGCGATCTTTGGTTCTTTAATGGATAAACTCAGTGTGCCAGTCTCACCCGCGATGGCGGAAATTCACAACAGTCCAACATGGTTGGACTACAACACAGCAAATCTCATGCGTGGTAACAGTATGTTACGGTAATACCTTGAGTATTATTAGCAGCAATGAGCGGACTCGGCGGTCCGTAACTGAACAAGCAATAACCTTGATACACAAGAATAACACACTATAATAATCTATCCCTTCCCAGACGTAAACCTCTTACTTGAATCGTATGAGGACAGGGGTAAAATGTGTGTTCGTTCGTCGTTTAACTCCGACTTGGTTCCTCGAAGCTCGGGTGATGACGGGAGGCAGTTTCTTCGCTCTGTCAGTGGGCGGTACGGCTGCGGATTCTCGGTGGGCTGGCGGAGAAATCAGCGAAGTCGGCTCGGTTGAAGAGAGAAATCTTTTTCACTTCTGCAGGCAAACAGATGAAGAAACGGATTGCTCGGCGGTCTCCTTCGGATCCGTTAGCGTGTTCGGCGAGAAATCTCAACTCGCCCAGTGAGATGGAGATTGTATGGCCACAGTCGTACTTTACTTCCTCGTGCAACGAGGCTACACCTGAGAGCAGCAAAGAGCTGCATCTACACACAGCATGTTATGTTGCTGGAAAGATCTCAGAGGTTTTTCTATTCCCGATGACGTCATGGTTGAGGGTGCGTTCTGTCATGCGCCTTGTCCAATAGGAGTTGAGAGTTCGATCCTTCAAAATTTCACACATAGGTGTAAAGTGAGCGAGGCTTCATGGGAATCGTAGTCTGTTTTGGACTCCCTTTGTTTTATTTTGAAACGGTTGTTATCAGTAAGGTTTTACTAGGCCTGCCTTTGTCTTATATCTGAATACATGAGGCTCAACACAGGGAAACTGGATGGTAACTCTTACACTCGCTTGGATCTAGGGATGCACCAATACCACTTTTTCTCTTCCGATCCGATTCCGATATCTGAAATCTCAGTATCGGCCGATACCGATCCGATACCAGTGTTGTTTTTTTTGCATAATCAGTTTAGAATATCTTTACATTATTGTGTGGAGCTAATTGTGAGTACTCTTTAATATATAAAGAAACACAAAACTCTAACTACACATTATTTCAATATAAATGTATAGCTTATTAAGAAAAACGTTATTGTTAACTAGTATACTGGATAATGTAGCAGCAAAATTAACAGTAATTCCAGTATAAGTCATCAGTAGAAAAGAAGCCGTTTTTCAACTTGTATCTGGACTTTAAAGGATTCAGGTCTCTTTTTTGTTCAATTTAGTTGTAAGATATCAGCTCACTTTTCATTCACAGAGTTATTTTTTGGAACACATTCAACTTAAATATTATTATCATTTGTTAACAAATGATAATAATGTTAATAATAAATTATAATAGTAATATATCTCAATCGTGCACCTTTTGTCATGGATCCACCGGTCTCACTCACTTTTTCTTCCTCGCTGCCGTCAGCGCTCACTCTCCCCCGACTTCTGAATACACGCACCTGCATATCATTAGTGGCTAATCAAGGACTGCATATATACTGCTACTGAGTTCATATCTCTGCCTCCACGACACCTTTAACTTTTTAAACCCTCACACTTTTATTTTGACATTCTGAACTCTCCAGGAAGTCCTGTATGTGTCTGTTTGTAGGCAAGTTCACAGTAGTTTAATTTGCTTCTTATTCAAATTCTGGTAAAAATGCACCTCTGGTGCCATTCTAAATGCATATTATAAGGGAACCAAACTATTGAGCAGCTACATCTGAGCTGTTGTTCATGATTAGCACTTAAATATTGCGCACCGCTATGAAGGCAGCGCTATTCAATAACGCGCTGGAGCTGCGCGTGCATTTTATATATTTACTTATTAAACACAGCCTTTTGTGATGCACAGAGCTATCGCACATCTTTAAGTGGCTTTGAATAAAATGCATGAGTCATATGAACTACTTTAATTGTGTTTTAATGGCTCTTTTATGTCATTTTTTGAGCTTGACAGTAACGAACATTACTAACACACAGTATCGGATTTGGATCGGGCTCGTCGGACCGATACCTGATCCGTTTAAAAACGTCAGTATTGGAGCAGATACCGATCCAGGTATCGGATCGGTGCATCCCTACTTGGATCTTTTCCTTTTTAAGAATCAGACTGATCCGGGCCTGCATCATGGTTGGCGGAATCTTTCCATTCTTTAATGATTCCATATAAACTTCTAGCAAAAGTGGAGCCAGTTCTGAAGCATAAGATCTAAAAAAAACAGCGGCAAAGCTGTCTGGCCCCGGAGCCTTGCCTGTAGGTAAGGACTTGATGAAAAAAAGTCCCTCCCAGATGGATTCAAAAGTCTCCAAATATCTGTAAGACCAAGATTTTTACACATCCTGTGAAGCATCAATGTTGCTCTAGGGGGCTTGCACACTTTTGCTTCACTATGATCAAGGACTGAGTCCATCAAAAGATTAAAGTCTCCTCACAATATTATATCATGAGGGGTGCCGGCGCCTTGCAACATCCCTTCAAGATCTATAACAAAAAAGCCCTGATCATCAACGTTAGGTGCGTAGATATTAGCCAAAATAAGACTTTGTCCCTGAATTTCAACTAAAACAATAATGACTCTTCCTAATTTATCTTTACTCTGTCTGAGACATTTGAATTGTAGATGCTTACTTATCAGTGTAATGACTCCCCTGCTCTTACTTGAACCAGCACTAAAGAAAACATGCCCACCCCATATCTTCCCAAATTTTCCACCTTCCTGCAGGGAAAAATGTGTTTCTTGAAGAAACACTATATCATATTTCTTACGCTTAAAAAGAAAAATAACCTTCCTTCTTTTTATGGGGTGCCCCAACCCATTCACATTCCATGTGGAGAGAGACAATCCACACATATTAACATTTGACATTTTGACATAAGAAGAAATAGATTGTGTGTCAAAAACAAAATTATAAAAGACCACATTCCAACATTAGAACTTCCCCCAGAACCAAACAAACAGAAAAAAGAAAAACGTGCACACGCCAACTGGCATCCATCCCTCCAAACTCAAACAGCCCATGCAAGCCTACGAGAGCCCCCGTGCCAACTCTGCCATCAGATTGCTCAAGTCCGGTGTTTCTATACACATTTTGTGAGACAGAATTACACAACAAATGATAATCTATAAAACAAACTCCAGCCAATAGGCGGAATAAACACAAAGGGCGTGTAGATTCATCCACATAGCTGTCCTAAACACCAGCCGCTAGGCGAAATCAGCACAAAAAGAAACAAAAAAGGCTCTCAGTTTCCTTGAACAGTCAAGAGAATATTCAGTGAGTTGGTCCACTCAGCTGCAAAGTGAGTACCACAAAATAACTCACTCAGTTAACTTTATGAAGGGCATCGCTTGTTGTGGGCATGTGAATGTTTTACAGCCATCCTTAGCATCTATTCTCAATTTGGCTGGGAATAACAGTGCAAAAGTGACCTTCCGTTTATGTAAGGTTTCTTGCATTTCTTGAATAGATCACATTTCTCTCTCGTCAAATTAGCAAAGTCTGGGAACCAAGCCTTCCTTTACTCTTCGCCTAGCATAACACAAGATCTGTATTGGATTATCTCAGAAATTTGGCCAGAATTGATCCTCAGCGGATCGCCGAGTCGGTACCCTGTGAGCTCGCTCAATTTCCAGATTATGGCTTGTAACGTCAAGCAGATTCGGAAAGAGCCCATCCAAGAATTTCACTATATCCTGACCCTCTTCGGGAATTCCGACGATTCAGATATTATTCCACCGGCTACGGTTCTCCATGTCCTCCAACTTCTCCCAGACACACTCCAAATCCACCTTGGTCGCTAGCAGATTAGCAGATAATTCCCTTTCCAATGACTCCAGATAATCGATCCGTTTCTCGACATCCCCCACTCTTGTAACCACCTCAGAGAATTTAGTCTCCATGGCAGTGATCGATCGACGTATTACAGCAAGATCCTCCAAGTCAGCAATGACCTTCTTCAGCATTGCCGACATGTTCAACATCTCTCGCCAAATTTCCCTCATACCTCCAACCAAATCGACTCCCTGGCTTTCTCGAGGGTGTCAGCTTGAGCACATAAGTGTCTTTTAATGTCTCCAGAGCCCGAGGATTTTGAGTTCTCTGACATATTGTCCTCCTAGAACAGTTATGGAACAGAGCGTATCGAATCTCACCTGTTTACGTCATTAATAGTGTTAAAACTAGCAAAGTGCGCAGAGCTCGCCGTTCACATTACCGAACCTCGCATGGAGTCACGTGACTTCCCGTTACAAAGGAGGATTGAGTGTCTTTTTCTATTACTACTATTTCCATTTTGAGATTAATCCATGAAAGTATCACTTTAGAGGCATACAGTTTATTTTGGTTCTGCTATTTAACTGAATAATTTGTCAGGAAATGCTGGTAAGTATAAGAGAATAATAACTGAAAAATCTTATTGTTAAATGATGCTAAAACATTAGGATATAAAAAAAGTAGAGATGAGAATAAAAGGTTCAAGCAACTGTTCTAGCAAAAAGTTGACTCATCATATAAGAGACATGAGAAATTAAAAGGGCATAGTGTATTTTACTGATCAATTATTTCAAAACACTTCTGTTAGTTTAAAAAGGTGATTTGTGTTATTGTATATGATAGAATGGAAGTTCCTTCTGAGAAAGAGTAAGGAATGTTGAAAGTAGTCCTAAGAGATTTCATTGACTTAAAAGAAAAATAATGTTAATAATAAGATGACACAGGCTAAAAGATAGCTGTTGGAAATGTAAAGCTCTATTTGAACAGAGGGCTTCAGTAATTTGTTTAATGTAAGGGAATTTTGAAAAAGAGCGGCAAAGTTTTTGTTTTATTAAAGTGTTGAAAAAAGTTGTCTTTTTTGTTTTTTTAAATCCCCTATTCTCCCAATTTGGAATGCCCAATTCCCACTACTTAGTAGGTCCTCGTGGTGGCGTGGTTACTCACCTCAATCCGGGTGGCGGAGGACAAGTCTCAGTTGCCTCCGCTTCTGAGACCGTCAATCCACACATCTTATCACGTGGCTCGTTGTGCATGACACCATGGAGACTCCGCACGTGGAGGCTCATGCTATTCTCCACGATCCATGCACAACTTACCAAGCGTCCCATTGAGAGCGAGAATCGCTAATCGCGACTACGAGGAGGTTACCCCATGTGACTCTACCCTCCCTAGCAATTTGGTTGCTTAGGAGACCTGGCTGGAGTCACTCAGCACACCCTGGATTCGAACTCGTGACTCCAGGGGTGGTAGTCAGCGTCAATACTCGCTGAGCTACCCAGGCCCCCGAGAAAATGTTCTTGAAGTTTAATAAAAGTTTGAAGGAAACACTTGATAATGATTTGCGAGATGATAATTATCACCATTTTCACTGTTGAAGAATAACTTAAATATATTATTGTGAGATTCTAAAATGAAAAGAAGGAACAACTGTGTGGCAAGGAGGAGGGCGGGGCCGGGCCGTGATGACGCATGCCCGGCCCCTAGTCAGGCTAATCAAGCCCACGAGAGGGATAAAGGTGGCCGGAGGCGGCAGTTCGGGAGAGAGAGAGCTACAGGCAGCTGTCCTGTATGCGTGTGTGTTATATGTCTTTTGCTTTAAGTTAATCATTAAATGATTATTTATGTTTTCAAGCCGGTTCTCGCCGCCTCCTTTCCCTTTTACCCCGTTACAAACTGTAATAAGATTAGAAACAGCGAGAGAGACTGGAATGTCCCCCTCTGAAATTCTCCCCCGCCCTACTCTCTCTCTCATTCTCAGTTTAAGTTTGATAAGTGTCTGCTTGAAACAGTAACACAAGAGCAGATTTTGAAGTGTGCTAAAGGCACATCTCTAAATTGTTTGATTTTCTTTTGATTTTCTTTTCTTTTAAATGGAAAATGATGTGACTTGACAATAATGCTAGACACAGTGATATGAAGGAAAGTTCAAACAGCTTTCCTCATCATGATTAAAGATTTTATATATTCAGAGGGCAATTTGAAGTTGTGTTTATACTAAAGATAAGAGATTCAGTTGCATGTTCATCTGAAAGAATAAATGTAGGTTCAAAACAATCTAGAGACTATTACTGAAGTAAGGTGATGTTTTTAAATTAAGCTTCCTAGAAGCTTGACAGAGGCTACCCTTTATTTTGTTTTGTTCTGATGTTAGTCCCCGCCATGATACATGGTCTTTTGTGACGTTTGCTAAAGTAGCAGAAATACAACCTGAATGGAAATGAATGATCTGTAAATGAGTTCAATTTTAGCATTGTTATTTCACTTTTAATTTGGACATTTTTAATAGATTTTTTTTTTAAATTTTGAATAATGCTTTGTGAATTTAACCATGTTTTGAAATGTCTCCATATTTAAGCAGTTGCAGATGTTTCCATTGGCTGTGACAGTTCTCAAGTGATACTCCCCAAAACAAAAGAGAATCTCTCTTTCCTAAAGCCCAATTATCAGAGATTGCCAGAGGGAACAAAGCAGTAACCAGTGGCAAGAGGTGATGACCCAATGATGGGTAAGACTCTCCAATGGCCAAAAGGGGGGGCAACCTAAGGCAGGGCATCACTGCCCTGGAAACCTGCCCAAGAAGGGAGGTGTGATATGGGAAGTGGATGGATGCTTTTAGGCCGAAAGCATCAGGAAAGGGAGGTCTAGAGGAAATCTGCCCAAAAATTGTGAGTTCCATGCAACCTGACTGCATTTTATTTACCACATTACTAAAACAGCTTATCACAGTGTTAAAAGACCAAACATTATTTATAGGTTGGTTTTGGAGGTTGGCTATTGAGAACCGTCACAGACAAAGGAGTGCCTGACTTAGGAGACTTTAAGTAGTAAACATTATAATGTTTGTATGATGAATAATTAAAATTAAAAGATGATTTACTTTTCTATTGAACTCATTTACGTTTTAATAATAATGAAGAATGAAAAAAAAAAACATGGTGGTGCCTAAAGATTAAGACTGCTTGTCTTGTTTGTTTATAACAATTTAAATAGAATTGTTTAAGAAATAGGAAAGATAAATTAGTTTAAAAAAAGGTGAAACTGACAAATGTTTCCAAAACCAAATTCTATTTTGTAACTTGAGTATGTAAAGCAAACCTTAAATGTGAAAACGTCACATTCATGTGTCTGTTTTACGTTCTGTCTGGTCCAGTTTATGAGATCCAGAGGGTTAACATTATATGTTGCCTTGATGTTTATGTTACACTCATTACGATACTTTTTCCCTTTATTATGGAAATGGTGTTTGGTAAAATTCCAGAAGAATGTTTATACTCTTCAAGTTTTTATTTGTTTTCATATTCCCATTTTTATGAGGTTTTAGATGAAGCTTGAGAAAATAAAGGAAATAAGAAAAGCTTCAATTCAGGTACAGGGGTTAAGTCAAAAGAAGTAATTTTTAAGTACCAAAAATTTGAGTAAAATATTTTTGTTTTAAGAGGAATTTGACCTTTACTTTGGAAATTTTGAGAATTACATCTTGAACAATCTTAAAGTGAACACTGTAAAGTCTTGATATCTAAATGAAAGAACCCATGATTAATTGTTTGGAGAATAATTTTTTTGTTTTGTTTTTTATTTTACTATGTGTTTAAGTATGTTTGGAGAACAAATTTACATGTGAGTGCAACTATTTCATTGATCACTTATTCAGTTTAAGTGGAAGGTATTTGTTTTGTTTTGGAATATAATGTATTCCTTGTTTTACATTGTGATTTAATTGCCTGGGATTTGTTAGTTGAACTGTATCTTCCCTTTGAGGATGTTACTTCATAGTGATGTGTTTGCGTGCTCTTGTTGAAAATTATTGTTTTTACTGTACCTGACATATTTTCTATTTTATGTACTAACCTATACAAACTGATTTTAAAATGAGTCCTGATAAATTGTAGTAACAGATTTTTGTAGTACTGATTCAAATTTATCTCACTGATGTGTAATGAGCAGTAAAATAGTCTGTGTAGTAGATGTTCTGTTTTTATTTGTTTCTGTTATTGTCTGTTTCATTTCAAGCCAGTGTTGATTCAAGATATGTTTAAGAGTAAAGTTTGATTATACCACAGAATTGGTATTTAGAATTAATATTATTCAAGAGATTTTGCCTAAAACCACTATAAGGTAGTAATCTAGGCAAAATAAGGGGGGAGTGAAGGGGTGGATTTTCTAAATCCTTTTATTTTGACAAGTCATACCTTATCTATTATCGTCTTCTTTTATTGTTATTATATTAATCAATTTTCTATTTTTCTTTTACTATAAGGTACAAGTAACATGTATGTAATCTGAGGGGTGACTGAAGGTCTGGCCCATGCCAGGAGTGCAGTAACCATGATTACTCATTTAGCCTGCTTCTGGAGCATATTCATTTACTGTATCTTGTATTTATTCACAAACATATGTATCTGTTATAATTATTATATAATTAATCAACTATTCTATAACCATTTGATTCTAAACTCAGCAAAAAAAAAAGAAACGTCCCTTTTTCAGGAACCATAAACAATTAATGAACATGCACCTGTGGAACGGTCGTTAAGACACTAACAGCTTACAGACGGTAGGCAATTAAGGTCACAGTTATAAAAACTTAGGACACTAAAGAGACCTTTATACTGACTCTGAAAAACACAAAAAGAAAGATGCCCAGGGTCCCTGCTCATCTGCATGAACATGCCTTAGGCATACTGCATGGAGGCATGAGGACTGCAGATGTGGCCAGGGCAATAAATTGCAATGTCCGTACTGTGAGATGCCTACGACAGCGCTACAGGGAGACAGGAAGGACAGCTGATCGTCCTCGCAGTGGCAGACCACATGTAACAACACCTGCACAGGATTGTTACATCCGAATATCACACCTGCGGGACAGGTACAGGATGACAACAACAACTGCGTTACACCAGGAACGCACAATTCCTCCATCAGTGCTCAGACTGTCCTCAATAGGCTGAGAGAGGCTGGACTGAGGGCTTGTAGGCCTGTTGTAAGGCAGGTCCTTACCAGACATCACCGGAAACAACGTCACCTAAGGGCACAAACCCACCTTCGCTGAACCAGACAGGACTGGCATAAAGTGCTCTTCACTGATGAGTCACGGTTTAGTCTCACCATGGGTGATGGTTGGACTCGTGTTTATCGTCGAAAGAATAAGCGACTAAGGGCAGTGGTAGCTCAGCGGTTAAGGCTCTGGGTTACTGATCAGAAGGTCAGGGGTTCAAGCCCCAGCACTGCCAAGATGCCACTGTTGGGCCCTTGAGCAAGGCCCTTGACCCTATCTGCTCCAGGGGCGCTGTATCATGGCTGACCCTGCACTCTGACCCCAGCCTAGCTGGGATATGTGAAAAAGAAGAATTTCACTGTATATGTGCAAATGTATAATGTGTGATAAATAAAGAAAATTATAATTATTAATTAAGCATTACACCGAGGCCTGTACTCTGGAGCGGGATCGATTTGGAGGTGGAGGGTCCGTCATGGTCTGGGGCGGTGTGTCACAGTATCATCGGACTGAGCTTGCTGTCATTGCAGGCAATCTCAACACTATGCGTTACAGGGAAGACATCCTCCTCCCTCATGTGGTACCCTTCCTGCAGGCTCATCCTGACATGACCCTCCAGCATGACAATGCCACCAGCCATCTGACCATAAGTTGGTTTAAACCAAGGATGGGACCTCGATTCATGTTGTGGCTAACAATTATTGTTCACACAAAGACAGAAACAGTCCATGTAATATGTTAAAATGTTTGAAGTACTTGACCTACCAGAATGCTAGAAATTGTGGTACGATGACACCCTTAATGTAATTTGCATATGTAGCCGAGCCAGAATGACACACGCTGGACCCCAATCAGCCTGAATGAGGCGAGCGAGGGATAAAGGCGACCGGAGACGGCAGTTCCGGAGAGAGAGAGAATTACAGGTAGCTGCCTGTATGTGCTTATGTTTGTGTGTTTTTAAGTTTATTATTAAACTATTATTTATACTGTCAAGCCGGTTCTCACCTCCTCCTTTCCCTCTAACCCCTTTACACTGGTGCCAAAACCCGGGAGGGAGGAGGGATGCCCGTTGTAGAGTCCTCGACACTGCCGTCCACCCAGGGGAGCTCCACTGCCATCCGCCGGGGGACGGAGTTGCCCGCGGGGAACGGCCGCCGTCGACAAGGCGAGGAGGGACTAGACTCCCCGACCCCGGGGCGGAGGAGTGCCCTGCCGGCCGCCAGAAACGCGGAGGGGTTGAGGGAAGACCGCCGTCCACGAGGCAAGGAGGGTATGTGTATGTGCTTATGTTTGTGTGTTTATGTTTAAGTTTATTATTAAACTATTATTTATACTGTCAAGCCGGTGCTCACCTCCTCCTTTCCCTCTAACCCCTTTACAGACTATAATTGCTATAATTGAAAGTTTGTAAAACTTCACTTCGACTTCCTGTCTTTCTAACTGTTGTATCCCATCAACTTGAGATGCCTATTGAACCTGCAGAGAACAATCAGTAAAATCTCTCTAATTTGATTACTGCAAAGCCTGACTCTGAGTTTTATTCTTCAATATCAATATTGAGGACCCAGCTGTTACCCCCTACAGTACACACACACTTCATTAATTTACACCAGTGACAACCACATTTTTAAAATTGCCACGAAGTGTGTACGGAACCAAACTGAAAAACTAGTTGTTATTGACGTGATCAATAGCGCATGTGTGATGTGTCGGTCTCCTCCTGGTGCAAATAACACAAACAGAGGTATGTGTCTTCACTCATTCACATTTTCCAGTCTTTCTCTTCATTGAGTTTCTCTCATCAGCCTTAAGGTCTCGGGATATCCTGTACATTACAGTCCAGAAAGAGCGTGCACTGTTTAACAGCAGCCACATAGGTGCGCATAAACAAAACACGGCGATTCTGTCGACAGCAGCTAACTAAACATTGCTGGATGATAATACGTATCAATCACACAACCATTCATGCCCAAATGAAAATAAAATCCCAAAATTAATTCACAAATAATTAGCAATGGGAGTGTTTATTTGTAATAACATGTCAAAAAACAACATGAAAGAAGGACTTGCATCTGCTATTGCACTGATTTGCACAGAACAGGAATAAAAAAATAAAAATAATGAAGATAATGATGGGACTGCATTTCAGGAGACATGGGTGATATTTTTATTGAATTTTTTTGTCTCCTGCTTCCCAATGCCTTTGCTCTGTGACTAAAAGTCCCAAACACTATGATGAATTTCCAACTTGAGTCTTCAGGTGTGAGCATTGTCCTGAAGAGCGAGAGACCAGCAATGAGCAACAGCCAATGGAATAGAGAGAGCTTGAGTGGATAGAAACAGATGGAATAGCACATACAAGGTGCTTGATACATTTCTGAAGTAACATCCCCTTTTAGGAATCGGATTGTGACTCCCACAGTCGGAATTGGATTGAATCGTGAGGTGCATAAAGATTCCCACCACAATGCTTAATGTGGCAATGCTGCTTTTTAAAATGGTTTTCTCCAAATCAATGGACATGTACCTTTTTTCTCATTTACATCATGTTCACTCTCTGGGTTGTAGAGCTCATCATCCTGGTCAGGAGCATCAGTCAAAATGTCTTCCAGCACATTCAGTTCCCCATCTGAAAATCAAAGCACTTTGTGTTAAACTATTTAAATTACTGCAAGTTTATTGTTTTTTTTTTTATTATTATTTATTTATTTATTAAATGGACATTATTCATACAAGTGGCACAACTGATTTTTGATGGTGATGAAAACAAGGCTGTGAGGGACAGACTTAAGGCCAAAGTATACTTTATTTTCCAGAAATAAAGTCGCATTGGGTCAAAATTGCGTTGTTGAGAGAAAAAAACAGATCGCATCTGTGTACAAGTCGCACTGACAGAGGGTGCATGCGGCTGGCATTGGGACCCGGGAGCAGATGCCCGACTTCCCTTCAGCCGTTCAGCAGCATGTCAGACCGCTCCAGCGTGAAGATTACCACAGCATCTACGCATCTTATCACCAGGGGCGGATTTAGGTATGGGCGAAATGGGCAGCTGCCCGGGGCGGCAGCCTGCTAGAACCGCTACTGCTAATCACAGCATACTTTAATCAGGAGTAGTGCCCGACCGATATATCGGTCGGCCGATATTATCGGTCGATATTTGCCTTTCACCAATATATCGTAGCGGCATATATTTTACCGATATGAAAACTTTTTTTCAGAACAAATAATGCAGAAAACAATGCTTTAGAATTGGTGTCATTATGTAGTTTGTCCAGCAGAGCGTGCTCCGACTCCACTGTTTAAAGAGCTGAACTGACGGTGGCTCTGCAGACAGGGCGGAGTTTAGCGGTGTCATCACGATAAGTTGTTAACTAGTCTGTTAAATACATACTGGAAACTTAATAAAAAACTACCCCATCATTTTCCCTTTTCAATATAACTAATATAACATTAACCTTGTCCCTCTATGTCACTCATGTCTGTTTGCTGTTAGCCAGCTATAGTTTGTCAGTGCAGTCAGTAATGTAGCAGACTGAAAGGTAAACATCAGAGCATCTTTTTGCAGCTCAGCAGACAAGGTGCAGTGGTGAATTTTGTCTGTTGAGTGTTGAATTCACGCTATGTTATTACCTAGTTGGTGAGACACAATGCTGGAAAGTAAAATAAACAACGTCCGTCTTTTACTCTCTATGACAACGAGCTTATAGCTAACTAGCTAATCACGTAGATACTTTCATTGTTGTCAGCTGAGTGGAAGCTAATGAGTAAACATGTATTCACCAAACTGTTGTTTAGGATTCACAGTTTGGTACCCCCTTCAACCGAACAATTCCCGTTTTGTCATTTATAAAATTTAACATTTAAAATCTGGTTTTCAACCGTTGAAAGTTTCCCCTGAACTTGTATAGCAGAATATGGTGTAACACGGCTGCCGCTGTTTATCTCGTCAGTATTAATATAGTCAGCATTTGACTGATACTAAACAGTAATAATGATGTTTATTTAGCTATTTATTTTATTTTTATTTATTCTTTATTTTAATGGTCAGAATTTGACTGATACTAAACAGTACTGATGTTTATTTAACTATTTGTTTTATTTTTATTTATTCTTTATTTTAATGGTCAGCATTTGACTGATACTAAACATACAGTACTGATGTTTATTTAGCTATTTATTGTATTTTTATTTAAATGGTCAGCAACTGACTTATACTAAACATACAGTACTGATGTTTATTAAGCTATTTACTGTATTTTTATTTATTCTTTATTTTCTCAGTGTTCATTTCTAGAATTTGTTGACAATGTATAATAATAATGTCAAATATTCTTTGATAAAAATATTTAGGAAAACAGCCTTCTGAGTACCTTCTCAGTATTTCTGAGTTGCATAGTCGTATCAGTGAAAAATCCGTTTTCATTCCAGCTCAAAAATTAAATATATCGGCCACCATATCTGTAATCGGGGAATTTTCCCTCTCTAAAATCAGTATCGGTCTCAAAAATCCCATATCGGTCGGGCTCTAATTTGCTCAAATTAAACTTGTGTAACAGTTTCTCATATTCTGTTTATGTTTAATGAAAAAAAAAAACACGACAAATAAGCCACATCTGTTTATTACATCTGTAATTCTATGATATGCACAAATAAACAACTTTTTGTCTGTGGGTAAAATAGTGTGCCTCTTTGCTACAGTATGCACTATGCTGTTCACTGACTAAATATTTTTACTACGAGTGTGACGAAATTTCATTTGTGGGCATGCGAGGAGTTGCGTTTGACAGCGGTCTAGAGTTTGTTAGAAAGATAATGTTACGATGGACAGAATATTTACGTGTAGAGAAAATTGGGGCCGCTCGCGTATGGTCTGCGCAAACTGTGCTTATGACTCGGGGTGCCCAGACACTAGTTTACGCTGCGTCAGAGAATGCTGCGAATGCTTTGATCTCAATGGGCGTGGTGCTTCAGAAGGATGGAGAGGGAAAATCCAAGGGTTTCTGATAGTGAAGCGCCATCATGCATCCAAAAGTTGAGAACATTTCAACTTTTGCTGCAACGCACCATGATGTAGGCATCCGTTGACCAATGGGAAGCAGGACTAGTTGCGCTGTGAAATTGAAAAACATGGCGGACAAACTCATACATGCGGTGTATTCATTCCCTGTCCTCTATTATCATTCTCTGTCAGGCTAAAAAGATGGTAATTGTGGAGAGAGAAGAATTTAAATGTTTACTGGTACATTGTCAAGAAGATAAATGGCCATTTCTATCCGTGACCGCCTCCTTCCCTGTGTGGTACACACCTTCCAAACGGACGTTTCGCAGTCCCAAGCGTCAAACACTCCATCTGAGCTCTCCGTAGTGTGTAGAAGCGCCCTCAAGAAGTGGTCACACTACACTTCCCACTCCATTCACTCCTATTCAAACACATCTGAACATGGGAGACTGGAAACTAAAGCGCATGTGAAGAAATTTCGTACGATACTGAACAGCGAATCTGCACTACAGAAACACACGTAACCAACAGAAGATCGAAACGACACACACAGACCTCTTGGCTCAATTCAAAGGATACATTTTTCAAACCTGTGTTTTTATTGTTGGTGGAAATTGAGTAGATGGTACATTTGAACTTTTTTTTGTGAAGTTTTCTTTACTAAAACCAGAAGCTCTACTGCATGACAATCATATCCTGGTCCGTTGGATGTCACGCGGAAGGGCTTCTGGTGTAAGTTAATAATACATCACAAATCACAAATAATACTTTATTAAAAATACTAAAATATATTGTCTACTCACTTTTCTGCAACAATAAAACATGCAGCTTTAAAATATGTATTCTTTATATTGAGCCAAGAGGTCAGGGTGTGACGTTTTGATCTACTATTGGTCACACATCCTCTCGTCGTACAAACTCACGGTTCAGAGTTCACTTATCTTGAACTTTGGTACACCAGAACCCTTCTAAAAAGGGGAGCCTACAAGTTTAGCATAAAAAATTGATATCTATAGAGGAGATGCTTCAGTGTGCTGAATAAACTGCTTTTGTAAGGAAACAGCTCAACACTTAATGAATTAACCGCCTGTCCGTTAATCTTCAAAATGTTTTAAATTAAACAATCCTTTTGAAATGAACTATGTGTGGAGTTTACTATGATAAAACTGCTGTTTTATAAGAGAAGACACAGACAATTTTGCAACAGGTAGGTGTCAGTTTATGGCTCTCCCCATTCATTTGTATGTTATCCACAAACGGTGACTTACTGTTGTAACACGCTAGTTGACCATTCCGCTCTCTCCTATGATAGAACCTCAGAGGTTGTTCGCTCAGTAATTAAAAGAACATCTGGGTATGCAGCATCGTACGAAATTTCTTAGCATGAGCTTGCATTTCCTGTCCCCCGCGTTCGGATGCATTTGACAGAGTGAATGGAGCATAGTGTAGTGAAGTGTAGTGTGACCCAGGGGTGGATTTAGACATTTTTAAAGGAGGGGGCCACAGAGGGCCCACAGTGTGCAGAGAAGTGCCAAGTTAATAACACATCAACATGAGTCTATGCTCTTTAAATCTGAAAACACCACCTAATACTCAAGGAATGTAAAAACAAACTTGATATCAATACTTCCATAATTGTGTTATATCTTTAACATACTCTGATCTACTCATTCAATAACAACCATCAATTCAACAGAAGTTATCATGAGGGGTCATGTGACGCCATGCAAGGAGCAGACGTGTGAGCGACGAGCTCTGCGCACTCTGCTAAATTTTTTATTATTTTCATGTTATAATCTGGTGAATTTGATACACCCAGTTACACATTTGCTCTTTGATGCAAAACATGGCAAAGTAGTCAAAATCCTCGGGCTCTGGAGACATTAAAAGACACTTACGTTTTCAGGATGAAAGCCCCGACAGACCTATAGACCGGGGACTCGATTTGGATGGCGCAGCGGGAGAAGGAATCCAGCGTCAGTTGTCCAACATGTCGGTGATGTTGACGAAGATTCATGCTGACTTGGAGGATCTCGTTGTAATACGATCGATCGATTACGCCGATGGAAATAAAATTCTCTGAGCTAGTCACAAGAGTGACTGACGTTGAAAAACGAATCGATTTTCTGGAATCTTCGGAGAGGGAATTAAAGGCTAATCTGTCCGTGACCATAGTTGATTTGGAACATCTCCTTGACAAGATTGAAGATCTTGAGAATAGAAGCCGCAGGAATAACGTTCGAATTGTTGGAATTCCTGAGCATGAGGAGGGCAGAGATATGGTGAAATTCCTAGACGAGTTCTTCCCAAGTCTGCTCGACATAACAGGCCACAAGCTGGAAATCGGGCGAGCTCACAGTGTCCCGGCTCGCAGATCTGCTGAGGAAGACAGGCCCCGATCAATCCTGGCCAGATTTCTGAGATCATCTGATAAAGATCTGGTGTTGCGCCAGGCGAGGAGCAAAGGGAAGCTTTCTTGGAAGAACCATAATATTTTCTTGTTCCCGGACTTTGCGAGTTCAACAAGACAGAAATGCGATCGGTTCAAGGAATGCAAGAAACTCTTACATCAGAAAAAGATCTCGTTTGCTCTGATGTTTCCAGCCAAACTGAGAATAGAAACGAAAAACGGTCGCAAAGTATTTACATGTCCAAATCAGGCAATGTCTTTTATTGAATCAATGTCTGAGTAAACCAGTAGATATTTCTCATGTGAGTGGGTGGACTCACTGTACTTACTCGAGGAAGCTGGGCGACATTTTGTTTTTTTTGCGTTGGCTCCACCGTGCGGCTGGAGCTTGTTTTGTGAATTACACTTTTCCTTAAAGAAACTTTTGCATTGAAGTTCCCGGACAAATTGAGGATAGACACTACAGATGACCGCAAAATATCTACATGCTCACACAAAGGATGTCTTTTATAAAGTTGACGGATTGTGTAAGTCATGGTATGTAGTTTTGTGCGGCCTCCGAGTGAATTGACTCAATCACCAGGGGAACTGGGATGCCGATTTTGTTTCTTTTTGTGTTGGCTCCGCCTAGCGGCTGGAACTTGTTCTATTGAATAACACTCCTTTGGAACAGCTGTGGATTAATCTGTTCGTTCTTCGTGCTTATTCCTCCTGCTGGCTGTAGTTTGTTTTGTTGAGTTTTTTTTATGGGACATTGAATGAATACGTCATCCGTTGAACTCATAACAGCTGGCTCACTGATCATTTGTTTGTCTGTCCGAGGAATCTGAACGGTTTTATATAAGATGGAATTTGTTTTGTGGAAGATCACATCTTTGAGACAGTTCTGTGAATGAATCTACACATTCTTTGTGTTCATTCTTCCTATTTGCTGGGGTTTATTTTACAAAGTATTTTCTGTTATGTAATTTGAGCAATCCGATAGCAAAGTTGTCGTGGGGACTTGTGGGCGTTCATGGACCTTTTGAGTTTAGAGGGATTGTCGCCAGTTGGCACTTTCGTGCGCGGGGATAATGCGCACGTTTTTCTTTTTTCTGTTTGTTTTGTTCGGGGGGAAGTTCGGGGTTTGATTGTTTCACTAATGAGGAATGTGGTCTGTATAATTTTGTTTTTAACACACAGTTTTTTTTTTTATTATATCAATATGTCAGTTGTTAATATGAGTGTACTATCTCTCTCCACATGGAATGTAAATGGGTTGGGGCACCCCATAAAAAGAAGGAAGGTTATTACTTTTCTTAAACGTAAGAAATATGATATTGTTTCTTCAAGAAACACATCTCTCCCCGCAGGAAGCTGAAAGATTTGGGAAGATATGGGGTGGACATGTTTTCTTTAGTGCTGGCTCAAGTAAGAGCAAGGGAGTCATTATATTGGTAAATAAACATCTACAATTCAAATGTCTCAAACAGACTAAAGATAAATTAGGGAGAGTCATTATTGTTTTAGCTGAAAGTCAAGGGCAAAGATTGATTTTGGCTAATATTTACGCACCTAACGCTGATGATCAGGGCTTTTTTATAGATCTTGAAGGGATGCTGCAAGCCGCTGGCACCCCTCATGATATAATATTGGGAGGAGACTTTTGATGGACTCAGACCTTGATCACAGTGAAGCAAAAGTGTGTAAACCCCCTAGAGCTACATTTACGCTTCACAGGATGTGTAAAAATCTTGGTCATATGGATATTTGGAGACTTTTGAACACATCTGGGAGGGACTATACATTTTTTTCATCAGTCCATAAGATTTATTCCAGAACAGATTTTTTTTTTTATATCCAGATCCCTCATTTCATCTGTTGTTGATTGCTCAATTGGAAACATTTTAGTCTCAGATCATGCCCTGGTGAGTTTAGAGGTGTTGCCATATACAGATAAAAAGAAATCATATAGTTGGCGCCTTAATGTGTCCCTTTTGCAAAATCCTGATTTCCAACAAATGTTAAAGACTGAAATCAATGTTTATATGGAGACCAACTGGTCTTCAGTATCCTCTGTGGGCGTGGCTTGGGAGGCACTTAAGGCGGTTCTTAGTGGTCGGATCATACAGTATGCCTCATTCACCAAAAAATCCAAAGCACAAGAATTCGTGGAGTTGGAAGGAAATATTAAAATTGCCGAGGCAGAGCTGAAGCGCCTTATGTCATCTGATGGCCTCAGAGAATTGACCGGATTGAAATATAGGTATAATCCTATTTTGCCGCGGAAAGTGGAGTTTTGGTTATTCAAGGCAAGACAGTCATACTTTGAGTCAGGTGACAAAGCAGGGAATCTTTTGGCTAGATATACAAGTGCATCTCAATAAATTAGAATGTCGTGGAAAAGTTCATTTATTTCAGTAATTCAACTCAAATTGTGAAACTCGTGTATTAAATTCAATGCACACAGACTGAAGTAGTTTAAGTCTTTGGTTCTTTTAATTGTGATGATTTTGGCTCACATTTAACAAAAACCCACCAATTCACTATCTCAAAAAATTAGAATACATCATAAGACCAATAAAAAAAAAAAATTTGTAGTGAATTGTTGGCCTTCTGGAAAGTATGTTCATTTACTGTATATGTACTCAATACTTGGTAGGGGCTCCTTTTTGCTTTAATTACTGCCCCAATTCGGCGTGGCATGGAGGTGATCAGTTTGTGGCACTGTTGAGGTGGTATGGAAGCCCAGGTTTCTTTGACAGTGGCCTTCAGCTCATCTGCATTTTTTGGTCTCTTGTTTCTCATTTTCCTCTTGACAATACCCCATAGATTCTCTATGGGGTTCAGGTCTGGTGAGTTTGCTGGCCAGTCAAGCACACCAACACCATGGTCATTTAACCAACTTTTGGTGCTTTTGGCAGTGTGGGCAGGTGCCAAATCCTGCTGGAAAATGAAATCAGCATCTTTAAAAAGCTGGTCAGCAGAAGGAAGCATGAAGTGCTCCAAAATTTCTTGGTAAATGGGTGCAGTGACTTTGGTTTTCAAAAAACACAATGGACCAACACCAGCAGATGACATTGCACCCCAAATCATCACAGACTGTGGAAACTTAACACTGGACTTCAAGCAACTTGGGCTATGAGCTTCTCCACCCTTCCTCCAGACTCTAGGACCTTGGTTTCCAAATGAAATACATAACTTGCTCTCATCTGAAAAGAGGACTTTGGACCACTGGGCAACAGTCCAGTTCTTCTTCTTCTTAGCCCAGGTAAGACGCCTCTGACAAGAGGAATACGACAACTGTAGCCAAATTCCTTGACACGTCTGTGTGTGGTGGCTCTTGATGCCTTGACCCCAGCCTCAGTCCATTCCTTGTGAAGTTCACCCAAATTCTTGAATCGATTTTGCTTGACAATCCTCATAAGGCTGCGGTTCTCTCGGTTGGTTGTGCATCTTTTTCTTCCACACTTTTTCCTTCCACTCAACTTTCTGTTAACATGCTTGCACTCTGTGAACAGCCAGCTTCTTTGGCAATGAATGTTTGTGGCTTACCCTCCTTGTGAAGGGTGTCAATGATTGTCTTCTGGACAACTGTCAGATCAGCAGTCTTCCCCATGATTGTGTAGCCTAGTGAACCAAACTGAGAGACCATTTTGAAGGCTCAGGAAACCTTTGCAGGTGTTTTGAGTTGATTAGCTGATTGGTATGTCACCATATTCTAATTTGTTGAGATAGTGAATTGGTGGGTTTTTGTTAAATGTGAGCCAAAATCATCACAATTAAAAGAACCAAAGACTTAAACTACTTCAGTCTGTGTGCACTGAATTTATTTAATACACGAGTTTCACAATTTGAGTTGAATTACTGAAATAAATGAACTTTTCCAAGACATTCTAATTTATTGAGATGCACCTGTATAAAGCAGAGAGAGTCTCTTTCTATCATTCCCTCAGTGAAATCTGCTGGTGGTGAAATTTTTACCTCAGCCATTGATATTAATAATGCGTTTAAAGAATTCTATCTTGATCTTTATAGTTCCACGTCTTAGTCTACTGATGAAGATATTAGAAACTTTGTGGAACCATTAGATCTTCCTAAATTGACAACTGAGCAAAAAAACTCTCTTGATTTTGAGATAACCTTGGAGGAGCTTGACGAGATAATTAAGTCCCTACCTACTGGCAAAGCTCCGGGGTCAGATGGTTTTGCCGCAGAATTTTTTAGATCCTATGCTACAGAACTGGCTCCACTTTTGCTATAAGTTTATACGGAATCATTAAAGAACGGAAAGCTTCCTCCAACCAATAACAATTTATTATTATTATTATTATTGTCATCATTAGTATTTTTTACAATTTATAACAATATTTAAGTTGAATGGGTTCCAAAAAATAACTGTGTGAATGAAAAGTGGACTGATGTCTTACAACTAAATAGAACAAAAAAGAGATCTGAATCCTTTTAAGTCCAGATGCAGGTTGAAACATTTATATATAAAAAAAAATTTAAAAAAAGACAAAAATAAAACATTGGTTTCTTTTCTACTGAAGATTTGAAGACTGGAATTAGTTAATATTGCTGCTACATTATCTAGTATACTAGTTAATAATAAAGTGTTTCTTAATAAGCTATACATTTATATTGAAATAATGTGTAGTTAGAGGTTTGTGTTTCTTTACATATTAAAGAGTACTCCCAATTAGTTCCACACAATAATGTAAAGATATTCTAAACTGATTATGCAAATAAATAACACTGGTATCGGCCAATACTGAGATTTCCGATATTGGAATTGGATCAGAAGAGAAAAAGTGGTATCGGTGCATCCCTAATTTCAATGAATTGTCTCAATACTCCCATTTTACAAAGATTTCGGGGGGGGGGAATTAGGGACATCTGGGAGGCGAAAGGTACACAATTAGCGATATACACACATTTCTGTACGGAAACGGCTTAAGGGCAGATTTCTTCTGTGATAATCCAAAACGTATGCGACAAAGTGTTTTTTTTTAAGCATGACGTCATCACACACACCATTTTCTAGGCACGATCAGCCGATCGTGGATTTAAGACGAATATCGACTGATTTTGATTGGCGGCTGATCGATCGGTGCACCCCTACTTGAAGCATACAGTGTGGCCACTGGACGGTGAGTTGGTGGCAATTCTAAGCATTCACAGATTTAAACTTTCAGACACGCTGTAATTTAGATGAATATGCTGGTTTATTTTAAAACATGTGTAAGAATAACATGTGTATAAATATGAAGCTGCCCATTTTCTAGAGTCTCCAGGTGCTCTCAACATCTCATCAGTCACTCATCTCAGTGATATTCCCAATTGAATTGAGGATCCCAATTAAATCAGACTGATGCTGGTCGCAATGCCACTAATAACAGCTATAACTGCTTAACCTTAAATAACGGCACCGCGTCTTCACACATTTGCTTAATAATTAGTGATTTGTATTGCAACAAAACGCCAAAGGCGGTAAAAAAATCATAAATACTAATGTTTCCTCACAAGCAGTTTTGGCACTAGTAATAGACAACTTTCTTATTTTTCAACATATCTCTGCTGTGTGTGATGCCCTCATCTTTTATCACAATGACCATTGATATTGACAACAGAACTATTCATAACCGTTTTCAATACATATAAATGTCAGCAATTCACAATTAATGTAGTTTTACTGTGTGGGCATAAACATAACTGCAGAATATAACGATCTTAATGTTAAAAAATCTGTGATCGGTGTCGGCCTCAAATTTCCTGATCAGTGCACCACTACCAGAGAGCAAGCTAAAGTGATTGTATCAAGGAAAAAAATCCTTTCAATGTTATTTAGTGGTGAAAAAAAAAAAAAAATCTAGAGAGAAACTATACATATACATAATCCAATATGATTAGCTGGTTGAGCAAAAACTGATCGGCACACAGATTTTTTTTTACCTTCACCCCCCGATTTCACATTGCATGTAAACTTTATTACCGGCTCATAACGTGTACAAATGTTGTACTCATATCTGTTTACATTCCAATCAAACCAATTGTACAGACAGTACACAGTGAATATGGCATTTACTCATAGTGTACATGAAGTGCTTTTACTTTGAAGTTGCACTAACGTGCGGATCCAGCTAGAGCAGCAGCAATCTACTGAGAGTTTAAACGATGTGGATCACCTGCTTGGATTATCACAAACTGACCATCATGATTTGTGAATTACTAGAGAAACATTTGATCCTTATCCTGAAGTTTTTGATTCTGGCTGATGGAATACGCGCTTCAGAGGAAGATAATAGATGGGCGCTGGATGGGAAGAAACTAGAGATCGACCGATAATCGGTTTTACCGATATTTTTTACTGATATTCACACTTCATTACATAATCGGTTATCGGTTTTGTAATACTGGTTGCATGGATCAATGGCGCCATTTTTTGGATCTCTCATGAACAGCGCGCAAGAGCATCATTACAACACTGCTTGCAATGGGAGATGGAGACAACGGTGTTCAAAGTTTAAGTAACTGGCTTATGTAATTATTTATTGTTTGAATAAATTATTAAATGCTATTCAATGTAACATACATTCGTGCTAAAGTGAGATGTATTACAGAATTGCTTGTGTAGTGAGAAATAGCCGAAGATTAACTTGCACGGTGGCAAGCAAATTGTGCAAATCCACAAGCTGTAACATTTTACTTTAATCAAAGACTGTTGGTATGTTGAGTGTATGATGGCAATAAAATGGGCTAACTTAATTATTTGTTGCCTATGCACCTTGTTAATCTAGTAAAGCAGATCGTTCATGTTCGGGCATGTTCCAACTAGCCACCGTACGTAGCCCAGCCAGAGAAGTTTTGTTACGCTTTGAAACTTAACAAGATCCTTTTGTTAAGATTCAACTCCCTAAATTGTATTTACAAACATTTCTTCACTGTTAATCATCGCAGCCATGTACATTACAGTGTGTATTACAACTCTGTGGAAAATAATTAACTATCTCCGCGACTCCGTTCAAGTACAAGCTGAGTGTCAGCGTGTCAGATATTTGTGAGAAAAATATTTTTTGCACAACAAACACGTCTAAGAGGTGCTTTTGTGGTGTTAGGTGACACTAAGAGAGGAGATGTGCGTGTCATCTGCTACCAGACAGGTTGCAGACGTGCTGCTCATTGTAATAACATGGTAAATACCGCTCCGTCAGAAGGCTAGGTATTTTGTTGCCATATTAACTAGACTGACAGAAACATTATTAATTATTCCGATGCCATTTCAGATAGACTCTGTAACTGCTATGATGTATTCACAATTTTTCTCTTTTCTCAGAATGTAAGACTACTTATTCCAGCGAACTAGTTGGCTATAGCCTTATAAACAATCCCTAATCCCTTTAAAACAATACATTAAAATGGACAATTAAATATGTGCAAAGTTTTTAAAATGGTTAAAATTTTATAATTTATTTTGTTGTTTGTTAAATTAATACTTATACTAATAAAAATAAATTATTGTTATTATTTTGCACTATTTCTGAAATTCAGACACCTCCCTTTGTTAATATTTGTTTTAGAAATAAAAGTTGTTTTGTTTAATAGTATGGGAGGAGTGAAAATATTTAAAATGTTATTAATAAAGTAGTTTAAGTTCCACCATGTTGTTTGTTATTACTGTGTCAAAAAAAAAAAAAAAAAGACTGGAGAGGTGAACTAATCATTTCTGTTTCCTGTGTGAGCAATGCATAGCATATACGGCTGTTCTACATATTGGTTATCGAACGCTTCAACATAAAAATAATCAGTATCGGTCTTGAAAAACCAATATCGGTCGATCTCTAAAAGAAACCGCTGGATTTTCATGAGGTTCATGAATTACATCTGTTTAAATGGATATCCATATATGTAGACAGTATATGATAGAAGATTTATTGATATTTGCCTTTTTATCATTAGACAAGACAGTTAAGAGAACTGTTGAGGAGAGAGATGGAGAAGGAAACAGGTGAGCACTTTAACGCGGCATGTCTAATATGTGGATCGTTTAAATGAGACTGCATTGCACACGCTGTATTACTGTAGTAACACGATGGCACGTAACAACAAAACGAACTGTGATTGGTCGTTTACATGTCTCAGACGCTCCTTCACATGCAAGCAGGCAATTCTCTGCGCCCTCTTGGCTTTAAGAAACCAATTGGCCAAACTGGAAAATTTATCAGTTGATGCCGATAATTAAACAATTCAGAAAATCTGCCGATTTATCGTCGACCACTATTGTGAACCGCTGTCAAACTCTCCTTTACAGTTCGACGTTTGTAGATTTGTATAATAACTTTATAGCGTTTACTAATGTTTGGAATTGCACAAATGCTTGAACCTGCAGTACTTCACAATGCAAGTGAACTGCGTTCACACGAGCCCCGCGCGTGCACAGATCAGCGCATCGCCGGTTCATTCTGAAGTGCACAAAGACCATGTTTATCTGTCTTTAATCGCAGCCTTTTGCAGGTAAATCATATCATATACGATGATATCTCCATTTTGATGTTATTTTGATTAATTATACAGCCCTGAAGGATCGTAAAATTAGTCTATGCTTAATAGCCAAATAAAAGGCTCATTAAAATCATCGCCATATTCACGATATTGTTGAATTTTATATCGTCAGCAAAATCATTATATTGTGTGTATTCGATGTATCGCCCAGCACTACGCTGATGGTCTCATATGATTGCTGCGAGGAGAATGTGACATCACTGAAACAGGTCAATAGTTTGGGCTACAGTGCGCAGAGCGATCAGCAACCTACAGCCTCTTCAATAGATGAAGTTACTGTTTACAAACAAATGCTCCGCCCCGCCCCCCTTCTTTTGGTAGCCCAGAAAAGCACTACTGTCTATGGGAGCTTCACTCAAATTGCACTGAAACTGCCCAAAGAGTGCTGTTTGGGGTTGAAACACCCCGTTTTCCACAGATTATTGGAGATTAGGGCCTCTAACCAGATCCACCAGATCATTGCATCAGGAAAAACTCAGGATTTTACATAAATTATGATAATTCACGGGTCACCGTCATTGTTATCGCGTCTGCTCTATTAGACATAATTGACCTGCAGCAGCTGTTGAAGGATATTAACTTTTTTATGAAGAAATCACGCAAATTCTGATCGCAAACGGCTGTTTTTAATTTCCAAATTGCTGTCGGTGTGACAGATACGAGGTAAAATATGATCTAACGATGATCTTATATGATCAAGACCACAATATAAGATATAATGGGAGAAACAGAGCCCATCTCCACCACCGCAGCGCATGGACTACTGTTTGTGAAAGGACAAGTGAATATAAATAATGTCATACTGTGAAAATGATGTCTTTGCATTTATTTTGAATGCAATAAATAATATTGTTCAATAAAAAACAGCTGTTATTAAGTTTTGATATGGAATGTGATCATAATGAAGCAAGAATATTATTATTTGTTGTATGTGAGTTAATTTAAGCAGTAAAAACACATATTGCATGTCTAGTGGTAGCTTTTATTTTTATATATCACATTTCTTAGGCTTTAGAAGCATGTTAAACGTGTGAGGATGTATTTTCATCAACCTGTTACATGTACGACATAATCATACAGGCTCACTGAACCAAGTTTAAACTTGTTTTTGCCGATATTTCAGAAAAGAACCCACATACTTTCTTAACTTTAAACCATAGATATTCCTTTATAATAATTTTTTTAATAACATTAAAATAAATTTTTACATTCTCTAAATCTTAAACGATTATTTAAACTGCAGCGCTGCCTATATCCACCATTGAAATCTGCTGCTCGTAAGAACCTGGAAATAAAGTACAATTTAAAAAAAAAAAAAAAAAAACAGAAACGGGGTTTCCTGCGGTGTGTTGTCAGAAGAATTTAATCTATGGGCTGTTGTGAAAAAGGCATCTTTTAAAAAAATTCAGATGAACATCTCCCCAGGGGCCTGGGTAGCTCAGCGAGTATTGACGCTGACTACCACCCCTGGAGTCGCGAGTTCGAATCCAGGGTGTGCTGAGTGACTCCAGCCAAGTGTCCTAAGCAACCAAATTGGCCCAGTTGCTAGGGAGGGTAGAGTCACATGGGGTAACCTCCTCGTGGTCGCGATTAGTGGTTCTCGCTCTCAATGGGGCGCATGGTAAGTTGTGCTTAGATCGTGGCGAGTAGCATGAGCCTCCACATGTTGAGTCTCCACGGTGTCATGCACAACAAGCCACGTGATAAGATGTGTGGATTGACGGTCTCAGAAGCGGAGGCAACTGAGACTTGTCCTCCGCCACCCGGATTGAGGTAAGCGCATGTTCGGCCAACACAAAATGAACAAAATCACTCTCTGAGACTATTCGTTCTTCTGAGTCACATAAAAGATTCGTTCAAAATGAACGAATCGTTCATGAATGACCCATCAATAAAGAGTATACAAGTCTATCCCTCAAGCCACCTTTTCAATGCATCCAACAAACGACAGACCGGAAGTCATTCATTTCCAATGAAGAGTCGCACGGAGGCCGTGTGAGGTTGCGATTGTCTCCGGATGCGACATTTTCGGATCCGATTTGAGCATCGGCTATGTTAAAATATTTCAACTCGTGCGACTAGACCGTATGCGACCGCCCGACCGGAAGTGATGCATTCGTGCAAAACTATCAGCGTGAAGTGAGAAATATCAATAGATTTTGTCCTAAATTTTTTTCTAAATGCCTGCTACTTCTGTATTTTGGACTATTAATAATGTAGAAGTCAGAAATTATTGTTTACATTGCAAATATCACAAAAAGCTTTTGGAATCACAGTAAACGTGTGACTAAATGTGTACGTGTGTCATTTATTTCTGCACACACAAAACCTACATATTTTAAATCACATCTATGAATTTCTGAACATATATGAAAAAATCCATTGCGAGCA
Source organism: Myxocyprinus asiaticus (assembly GCF_019703515.2). Taxonomy (NCBI): domain Eukaryota; kingdom Metazoa; phylum Chordata; class Actinopteri; order Cypriniformes; family Catostomidae; genus Myxocyprinus; species Myxocyprinus asiaticus. Next base: position 5,711,895 of record NC_059347.1, read on the forward strand.
AAATTACAGTTCATCACAACCTCCACCAGGGGGAGAAATACGACAGTCGTATGTGAACGTCGGAGACCGTGAAAAGGCGGCTTTACATCCTCGTTTTCGTTCCCGTCAAAAATCGATGGCGCTACTAAGGCCTAATCTAAAAGCAATATACAATACAATTCAACATAAATCACACAGTACAGTGCGCTACAGTACACACAAAAGAGCAGGATCATACGTTTTCACTTTAATGTTCAATTTAAAACTGTTCTGATGAACATAATCATGTGAAATATGCAACGCTTCCAGCAATGGCCGAGCCATTTAAGGAATTACTGGCTTAACAGTCTATGGTATTCATCTCTAAAATCATATTAATTATTGTTAATATAAAATCCTGCATTATTACATGACTCATGAGTTAGCACCAAGCTAAGTTAGCCTAATGATCCTTGTTGTTCTCTCAACAAGAGACATTACCTACAGATATCGAAACGTCTGAACATAACTGACTGAACACTGTATTCGTAAAAATTACATATGATGATTTCTGATTTTAAAACGCGACTAAAAGAAAACATCCTTCATACATGATCGTTTACCTTTCTCATCTCTCTGGTCGACGGACATCTTCAGTGTTTAATCCCTCCGTGGATTAAACACACTTTAAATTCCCCTCTCTTTCTTGACGCGTGTTAAATAACTCTAATTCACAGTTATTTGTGGATCGCTTTTTCTTTCTCTCTCTCGGTTTATTGTTCTTACTGTGAGAGTGTGTGTTTGACAAAATGGTGGATAGCTTCCTCCCACAGCGCAGTGAATGGCCCTGTCTCAAATGGCATCCTAAGCCTTTGCGGTCCTGTTCCTAGTCCAGACTTGGTGACGTACAACGATTGCAGACCATGGTGCAGACCGATGGGGCGCTAGAAGCAGGTGCATGCATGAGTAATAAAAGTGTGCATTTGGGTAAGACTTCAGTCAGATGACGCATTTATACATTACGTTTTTGATATACATGCAGTTTTACAAATTATTATTTGAAAAGTCATTACATTGATAGGGTAAAGGAACACACTTTAAAGGTGTACTTGGTAATTTTTTCCCCATTAAAATTGTTTTACTCCAAAATAAATTAATTGTGATTTTGAAACATATGTATAAAATCATGACCACTCACATGAGATGAGGACTCTCAGTAACCTTGTAAAAGCTATTTTATTTTACATGGGGGAGGGGAGCCCTCATGGGGGCTACCATTTTAGAAATTCAAGACCAGCTGAATACTACAGCTTAATCTCAGTAACTGCCTTGTTATTGGACTCTTTCACTCTTGGATTAAATTAATCATGGAGGATTGTAAATAGTGAATTTCTACATTGGCATTTGTAAATGAAAACTATTGATATTGAATGATGCTGCATCCACACCACTAGGTGTAACAAAAGTCCAAGATGACCAGCAAAAACTTACTGAATGCACCTTTAACTCTTGGATTTTTTTTATTATTATTATTATTATTGAATAATTCCAAGCAACACACTGACAATAAAGCATTGAAGAATTTAATCAAGCACCTCTGAAAAACAAAGCACACTTAATAACAACAACAAAACCCCACCTTTTTAAATATTTAGAGAACAAATAGGCTAAACATGATTCAGACACCTGGGCTGTGTTCCACTTCAAATTTTTACCCCCTCCCCTCGCTAAACTCCCTCAAGCCCTACACATGCAGTGTTTTATCCAAGTACTCCAGAGTGCAGTCTGGACCATGGGGCGTGGCGACACATTGGGGCAGGGTGACACGTGTAGCTCCGCCCACTTTCGATTTCATTGGTTTATAGAGCAGAGCTTATTGGTGTATGGTGTTGAGAAGTCTGACACTTTAAGCTTAGCGTACAAAGTTTTATGAGGACATACAGTACATAAATCATTACGTCTGTATATTACTGAATGTTAATAAAGCTCTGATGGGCCCAAGCACCATGGGTCCATTTCCATATATATAAGTTGTGCTCAAAAGTTTGCATACCCTGGCAGAAATTGTGAAATTTTGGCATTGATTTTGCAAATAGGGCTGATCATGCAAAAAAACTGTCTTTTATTTAAGGATAGTGATCATATGAAGCCATTTATTATCACATAGTTGTTTGGCTCCTTTTTAAATCATAATGGTAACAGAATCACCCAAATGGCCCTGATCAAAAGTTTACATACCCTTGAATGTTTGGCCTTGTTACAGACACACAAAGTGACACACACAGGTTTAAATGGCAATAAAAGGTTAATTTCCCACACCTGTGGCTTTTTAAATTGCAGTTAGTGTCTGTGTATAAATAGTCAATGAGTTTGTTAGTTCTCACGTGGATGCACTGAGCAGGCTAGATACTGAGCCATGGGGAGCAGAAAAGAACTGTCAAAACACCTGCGTAACAAGGTAATGGAACTTTATAAAGATGGAAAAGGATATAAAAAGATATCCAAAGCCTTGAAAATGCTAGTCAGCACTGTTCAATCACTTAAGTGAAAAATTCCACGTTGTTTTGCTTACAGTACAGACAACCATCTGTTAAACTCAATTCGTGTTGGCATATACTGTAGAACTAATACTGATTACAATATTTTGGACATTCCCAATGTTAACACTGAGTGCATAATATGTCAACTCAACAAACTTGATATAATCATAGTTGTTATTTACAGGCCACCACAATACCGCTTATCTTTGTTTCAAAAATATATTACCAAACTCTGCAATACATTAAACAATATGTCAGATAATATCTTTTGAATTGGTGATTGGAACCATGATGAATTGAAAACACACACAATGTCTATATTGATGGCAAACCTAGGCTATGTGCAGTGTGTCAAAGAACCTACCACTGAAAATGGAACATTGATCATGTGTACAAGAAAATGACATCTAAATATACTACCATTGCACAAGTTATGCCAGTATATTTCAGTGCACATGAAGCAATTCACTGTACATTTTCATAAACATAACCGTGTTTCTATAACATATAAATTGTGTAACTGAATACATTGTCTGCCTCGTAATTGCCATGTTGGTGTAATCATGAATGGCCCATTGGTAACCATGCACAATTTGAAGCTGACCAGACCAAGCATGACCAAGTTATACCCACTTCCTGGCCGACTTCCTGTTTGGCAGAACTTAAGACTGTCAGCGCAAAGTTGTCCGGCTTGATGAGATCTATATATGTACCAAGTTTAGAGACTGTAGCTGAAAAAGGTGTGCTTAGAGCATCCCAAAAATGCATATTTTAAAGGGGGCAAAACAGAGCCACCCCACGACCCCCCCCCCCCCCCCCCATGTGAACTTTTGCCCAGCCCTAATGGTTAACAACTCTGATGTGTGTGCCAAATGTCAATTTAAGCATTCCAAGCGCCTCAAAACACACCTAATATATAAAGAATGGAATAATAACAGTCAATGTGTTGCCATGGCAACATTATAAAAGATATCAATAAATCCTTACCAATTTCACATCAGCATTGTCCTGACATTACACTGCGTGCCTAATTATTAGGCAAGTGAGTATTCTGATCTTATCATTATTTCCATGCACATTTTCCAACTCCAAACCATATAAACTTGAATGCTTATTGGATTTAATCATTTTCAGGTGGTATGTATTTGAGTAATGAGGGAGGGTGTGGCAAAAGTGACTAACACCTTATATCAAGGTGTGCATAATTATTAGGCAGCTTCATTACCTCAGGTAAAATGGGCCAAAAAAGAGATTTAACTGACACTGAAAAATCAAATATTATAAAATGCCTTCCAGATGGATGCAACACTCTTGAAATACCTAAACTGAGGCGTGACCACCAGACAATCAAACATTTTGTTGCGAATAGTCAACTGGGCGCAAAAAACGCATGAAGAAAAGGTGCAAATTAACTGCAAAAGACTTGAGAAGAATTTAACGTGAAGCTACCAGGAACCTTTATCCTCCAATGCTTCCATATTCCAAAACTGCAACCTACCTGGAGTGTCCAGAAGTACAAGTTGCCAAGTGCTCAGAGACATGGCCAATGTCAAGAAGGCTGAAACACGACCACCACTGAATATATTCACAAGTTGAAGCGTCAAGATTGGGCAAAGAAATACATGATTTTTCAAATTTATTAGAAACCAGAACCTCTAAAAACTAGATGCAAAAAGTAACCACTAGACCAATCAGTCATGTTCTTGATTAAATTGCTGATATGTGTTCATCCCAAGACTGATAGTGGCAGACGTAGAGATTAAATTACCATATAATGTGAAATATCTATTTGAGTGATTGAATAGGTCCTCCGCGCTGCGGGCCGGGTGATATGATGGACGCGAGCGAGGGATAAAGGTGACCGAAGACGGCAGCTCGGGAGAGAGAGAATTACGGGCAGCTGCCCTGTATGAGTCTGTGTGTCTTTTTATTTAATTCAATATTATTTATATTGTTAAGCCAGTTCTCACCTCCTCCTTCCCTTGTACCCCCTTTACAGTCATTAAGAATGACTGTTTATCAAAATAGGTGCTTTAAAATAATATCTTACTGTGCATAAAATAATATAATATTGCTAACTGCATATTCAGTTATTATGCACTAAAATATTTACATGTAATTGCATTTAAAATGTAATTAACACAATTACAGAGGTATATAATGATGATTTGTGAGCTTTCACTGCAAAACAGCCCCCCAAAAAATGCAGCAAATTGCATTGTAAAATTTGAGAAAAGCAGCAGCAAATTCAGCTACTTTGTAATTCCAGCTAGCCAAATTACGTGGCCATTTCCCAACTACACCGTAATTTGATGATCAAACTTTAGTTGTGGCAATGTAACTGATTACGTTGTGACAACCGGAAAAGTGAAATTTCTGTATTCGTTGCCACAACGTAACTTTGGAGCAGTGCCAGTCTGTCATGACGACGTTGTGGAAACAACGAAGAACAATAGTTGGTTACTGGTAATCTTTGCTTTTTAATGATTATTCTATATCTAATTCATGTCCTTATTTTCCAAACATAATTTAAAGGTGTAACACTTAAAGATGGGAAAGGAGGAAGCTGGGACCAGTTTGACAAACAAATAGACATTTAATAACACTTTTCAACGTCCAAAGAAACAAAAACACGCACTGCTTTTCAGCCAGCTGCGTCAAATCATAACGACATTCAGACACGCGGACAAGCTTCGTACATTTTTCTCCCGTCTGCCGCTGTTTCTTCTCCTTAAATACTCCCGCCTCCCGTCGCTGGAACGCGAGGCCGGTGTCGCGCGCAGGTGGAAGTCATTCGCCACTTATCTTCCCTCGCTCTGCCCTGACGCCACTCTGCTCCGCCCTGCTCACCACAAAAGGCTATTTAAACAGTTGCATATAAATAACGAATGCAGACTAAAAGTTAATGTACTTCATGTATTTTGAAAGAGAACATACAAAAAAATGCAACAATAAAAGAAACATAATTGCAACAAAATTACAAGGCTAAATGACTAATGTGCTCATATTAAACTCTACCTAGACCAACTTAACAGCTAATGCATTGAATTACATTTGTTAATTTAATTGAAAGCAATTTTAGGGATATATAAAAATGGTAAATTACTTCATTACAATATAATCTTCAGATCTACATATTTTTTCAATAAATAATTATATTAAATTCTAGCAAAAATTTAAAATTAATCAGTTAGCAATAAAATAAAAAAGAACAATTAAAAATGAATACATATACTGTGTGAGTGTGTGTATGTATGTGTGTGTGTGTATATATGTATATATATGGCAGACCTCTGCCTTTCCTATTGAGGGAGCGGGAGCCGGGTGAACAATCCACATAAGACTTTAATGCCACACTTTTCAGTGTACATCAAAACATAAATGTGCTTTTCTGCACAATAAACAAACACATTCAACAGCCTTGCTTTTCAGCAGTCACTGTGGCACAGTCACACACAGCTCCGTGCGTCTGTCTCTCCCTGTCTGCTGCTGTCTTCTCTCCTTAAATACTCCCGCCACTCCTCCCTGGAACGCAAGACCAGTGTGCAAACAGGTGGAAATCGTTTACCACTTACCTCTCCGGCCTCACTCTGCCCTGACGCCACTCGGCCATGCCCTGCTTGCCACAATATAAATAGATAGATAGTAGAGATGTAACACTTCAAATTTCTCATGGTTCAGTTTGTATCACGGTTTTAGGGTCACGGTTTCGGTACAGTTCGTTATTTATGTTCAGAAAAAGTTACTGCCAAACCCAAAATAAATATATTCTATTTGGTAACAGACACTTCAAGAGATTTGCCCTCACTACAAATCACTATGGTTTTACAACAGTAACCATAGTTTAACCATAGTATTTGTAGTAAAATCATAGTAACCACAAAATTAACATAGTTACTGTCATGGTTGCAATACTACAGTAAAATCAAGGTTACTATATGGAAATTACAGTATTACTATTGTAAAGCAATGGCTAATTGTATCAAAACTATGATTTCTGCCAAGAAAACAATGGTGACAGCAGTCATTGTTACTTCAGTCGTGGCTACTATAATATTACTATAGTAAAACCATGGTTACTATATGGCTACTACAGTATTACTGAATAAAACCATGGCTAATTTTCATTAGTGTCCTTAACTAACAAAAAAATAAAAAATAAAAAAAAATAAATAAATGCTCTATTTACTAACTCAGCATTTAACTTAATACCTGCATTTATGCTATATGCATCAACATAATGTGCATTTCATACTCAACATATATTCAATATTCAGAAGTTGTACACTACTATAGAATGAATAACCTTGCTGTAAAAATGCATGCTGAAGGGATGTCATAATGCAACATGAGTGTTTTAATCATATGTGTTAATCCCACATCTTCATCAACAGAGTAAGGGCAACATAACTTTGGCAATGAACACCCCAAGCACTTTAGTTTTTGTTTCATGAATGTCCGAACTAGCAGCGAGTACCTGTTTAAAGATGGAAGGGATTGTGTCTATGTGCAGTTTCGGGCTCACGTGCGGCTCTGTGCGCTTTATATTCCCAGGTGATGTCAGCGTAAATAAATAATCAAACATCGATGTATTACCAGTTTACGGTACTCGCGTCAAGCAATGTCTGCAAACAGTGCCTGTTTTGTAAATGTATTTTGACCATCGCTGTTTTGATTGAACACAAAAAGAAAAAATTCCCAGACAGGAGACTTGAATGACGCAGGGGCTTCTATCTTGCGGCTTGTTTTCTCAGCTTGCCATTTTCAAATTCACACTAATGCGTGCAGAACTGTGAATCATCAACTGATTTAACATACTTACAGTTAATAGGACAACTTCTCCCTGTAGAAAGTTGACCCACGTGAAACACAGGCGAAGTGTGTCCATCTACAGAGCCATAGAGGTGCATTAGCGGAGGTTACAACTGCGCATGTCTATTTGGCGCTTTATTTTCTTTGCCAAAGTGTATGATCCAGATGCGTTACTAAACTAGAGATGAACCGCGGAGCAAATGCTTACCAAACCGTGGGTGGTGAACTATTTTTTTTTTTTTTTTTTTTTTTTTTACCGAGAACCGTTACACCACTAATAGATAGATAGATAGATAGATTCTCATTTATATTATATTATGTATACATTTATTTTAACAAATAGCATCAAACATATTTACTTACATAAAAGCTTATCAAGTATAATACACTTCTGTTAAAAACAATTGGCATAATGTTAGCAGACATTTCAGGTGGATAAAGCTGCTAAATAATCACAGATTCAAAAATATTAACAGAACTTCAACTAGAAGGTAATAATTTTACTTAACCAATCTGATGTGGTTGTTGCATTTTCATCAGTGGACCCTCACAATGAAATGCATGCTGTTTTTTCTTCAATCATTGGATTGGATCATAAGCAGAGAACATGAAACATAAGTACTGTTGCTCACGTCGCATGTTTTAAAAATGCACTCTTTTAACATTTTTTTTAAATGTTTTCACTGTAATGTTCTAACTGCATAATAGACTTTAGGAGATGAAAGTTGAGTTTTTAAGCTTTAATTTGATACCAAGTTTGTGAACATTGATGGAGTTTTTGATATAAAACAAAGAATTTGCTTTATAGCCACATTCAAACCTGAACTACCTGTTGGCCAGTGACAGTTAACAGGTTTAAAATGGGCATGTAAGACAGCCTCTGTAGCACCCCCATTTTCACCTACAGTCACCAAAATTGGTACGTATATAGTTCTTATCAAGCTGGACAACTTTCAGAATTATAATTATTAGCTCTGCCCAACAGAAAGTCATCCATTTTGGATTTTTTGAATATTGCATTCTCTGAACTTTTAAATCCTCCTCCTAGGGGGATTCATGAGACTGTCACCACATTTAGACAACATTATGCCAAGATATTGAAGATGCTAAATTGCGAACAGATTTTGAAATATCGAACAGTGTTACCATAGCGAGGCATTAAATTAATGGCAAAAAATGGGAAACAGCAGTGTCTCACATCTTCTGTGTGCAATGTGTGATTTAGATCGAGATGTATGTTGGGGACTAATCACATGGATTTGACTTTTTGGGTTACGTACATAGCGCCACCACTGGGCAGCAGGGAGTGTGGCTCTTACAAGAGACTTTAAAATAGTTCTCAAAATTGTTTAGAATAATGTCAAATGCATGTGTCCACCTTGCATTGTTTTCTGAAAGCCAGTGGGTGGAAATGGACCCATGGTGCTTGGGCCCATCATCGCTGCTCACATCTATATTTATTTTTAGGGCCCAAGCACCTATGGTGCGAGGACTCTATTGTTCTTCTAGGTGTTTATTATTTTTTATTATTTGTTTCCCAAATGAATTGCATAATGAACTCCTCCTAGAGATTTCATCAGATCTACTTCATATTTGGTTATTCTAATCTAAAGGCCTTGGCGATGCTAAATCGCGAAGCTTTTGAGTTTTCCCTGCACGGCGTGGCTGTGACAGTCTGACAAATTGCGATGTTTCGCCATGAAAGAAGTAGTTGTTATAACTCATACATACAATGTCCAATCTGCCCCAAACTTCACGTTTGATAATAGTCCCGGCCTGAATACATCTACGTGCCAATATTCAGTTATAGTCATAGCGCCACCTACTGGAAACAGGAAATTACATGTTTTACACTGTGATACACTCTTAACAACATTTATGTGCTAAAAAATGCTAAATAAATTGGAGTGACATTCCCCTGGCACAGCAGCCCCAACGTGCACCAGGGTGAGAGGGCCCATTCATTGCTGCTTGCAGCTTTAATTATTTTTATTACACACTGAAAGTGTGAGGCCCTATTGTTCTTCTAAGGATTATTATTATTATTATTATTATTATTTTGAAGGTTTTCAGTACTTTTGTGGTACATAACATGCGTGAAAACTCTTGAAAGTTTGCACACACATCAGAGTCGCTGGCCATTAGGGCTTGGCAAAGTTGAGGGGGGGGTCATGCAGGAGGGGGCACTATTCTGGGGACTGTTCTGGGGGCTCTGTAGCACATCCCTTTTGAGCTACTGTCACCAAACTTTGTATACATGTAGATCTCATCAAGCCAGACAACTTTTGTGCTGACAGTCATAAGCTCTGACCAAAAGAAAGTTGTCCATTTTGGATTGTTTGTAAAATGCGTGCTCTGGAATTTGATATACTCCTCAGAGGGATTTCATGTTACAGGTACCAGATGTGGGCGACATCATGCCATGACATTGACGATGCTAAATTGCGAAGGGATTTTTGATATATCGAACGGTGTTGCCATGGTGAAGCAATAAATTAACGTTTAAAAAAATGGAATAAGGAAATGTCTCATATTTTCTGTGTGCAGAAGATTAAAAACATCAAAATTGGGCCAAATGTTTATCTTTGCAGGCTGATCACATTGATGTGAATATTGTGGGTCACGGTCGTAGCGCCACCAACTGGCGGAAGGAAGTGTATCACTTTTAACAGACTTTGAAATATCCCTATTATGTTAACCTGAATTGCTTCAAAATTTTTTAGAATAATGTCAAGACAGTGTTGATTTAAAATTCTGAAGGGATTGTTGATATCTTAAATACTGTTGCCATGTCAATGCATTAAATGTCGTCATTCCTTTTTGTGCATATTCACATGTTTTGAGGTATTTGGCAAGCTTGGTTTTTAAAGTTTATTGTTAATAAACATGTGTCTTAATTTTTATATAAATAAAATATAATAAAAATATCAACTGAAATAATAGAAAACTCTCATAATGTGAATGTGTAATGAGTGGCAATTACAAGAAATGTCCAATAAAGGGCATCCAAGCTCCATGAATGATTCCCAAAATAACAGAAGATTTATTTTGAGTCCTGTATAGAAGGGATCCCTGTTTCGTACGTTATGTATATGAAGTATGTGTAACTACGTTCTTCAGTTAATTATATTTCTGATTTCATGTGTTAACATCTCCAGTTCTTGAGTTGGAGTTTTCATTTGATCTGTGTATGTTCTGATTGCCGATTCGGCGCTGGAATGTGTTATTTTGAATTAATGATAAATGTTTGTTCTGGCTGTTATCAATGTCGTTTAGTGTCAGCAGTTTTTTTCTGCAGCTCGCGCTCTTTTCCAGGAAATAGAAAAGCGAAATATGTCCCCCATTGTGATCGCCTTCTCGGCTGTATTGTTTGTGTGTGTAGAGCATGTGTTTTGTCTTTATCGCTCTCTCTCTTAATCGCTCTCAGGTGTGGGGTAACCAGGTGATCTGATTGTTAGTGTGCAGCGCCGGCATGCAGTGTGTTTTTCTTCCTAAATAAATCGTGTTTCATGGCTCTGTTGTGCCATGCTGTTCACCGGTGCTCTCGCGCAAATTCCCGGAGTGGATTTATCCGCAATTATTTATTTATTTATTTTTATTATTTTAATCTACGCAGTGTTGATATGGCAACAAGTAAACAAATTAAGTTTCGTCTTACCAACGTGTGTGACAACTAACCCCGCGTTTGAGTTTGAGCTCTTTTCCAGTCGAATCCCATATAAAAATGCAAACAAACGTGTCCCCACTCAGTATATACATCAACTGAGGTGCGGATGCAATCTTTGTTAATTAAAACATATAGTTTTATATGGACGGATTAGAACCTTTAACCACCTTTAACCAGAACCTTTAATTAATTACCATTAGATCACTCAGTCGGGCTCTTTTTTATTTTATTTTATTTTATTTTTTTTATCAGCGCTGATTTATGTACTTCTCCACTGACCTACAATATCTCATGACCGACAATAGTACACACAGAGATGACGTTCTCAAATGTATTATGTTATTATGGGAATCCCATTTCTTTCCTTTATGTTTGACAGCGGCTAAACAAATGCTTAATGTCTGAAGCAGTCGCAACATTTCCAAATATACAGCAGCTGTTTGTATAATCTACATATTAACAGTGTATCCTTCTAAACACCGCAAACAGAACACATACATCACAGCTTGCGTTTAATCTTCACCCTGCGTGTGTAACCGGTGTAGTCTGCGTTGTGTTTTCTTTTTTGGAATGATCAGACAGACATCAGACGACGCATGCAGAGACAGTGCAGAAAGGGCAACATTTCAGTAATGAAATTAATTTAACAACATTAGTAACAAAACAGCATACCTGATAAGACATGAGTATGTATATATATGGTGTGAATTCACCCTTTTTCATTTCTGTAAGATGAATGTAAGTGCAATGTAATTAGCATGTGCTTCCAGTTTACATCAGACAGAAAAGTGACCAAACTTGATGAAAATATGTAAATAATCAAATATACATGAAAAATAATGTCTCATATGATTTAGATGACAGATTTAAGTATAAAAGTAATTTAAAAGAAAAAGATGTAACTGGATTGATCAGAGCTCATTAGAAACCCACCTCTCCCATGCAGAGACAGTGCAGAAAGGGAAGAGGAGGTGCACAGACAGGAAATCAGACCAACATTGCATTCAGAAATTTAAAGGGGAAGGTGCACACACAGAGACAGGCACATCAGGTACACGTTTGAACATTTTCTTTGTGTAATTCTACATATATGAACATAATACTTTCTATACCTGTTACATTCACCCCCCTAGAATTACACAAAATTATGAGAACATAGAAAAACTCTGTACACGGGTCATAAGAATTACATGGTCCACACTCTAAACAATCAGTGAAGACAGTCAGCATTAAAAGCTACCCAATAAAAGGATAAGAATGTTTTGAAATTGGCCAAATTTCATTACATTCTATAAACACACAAAGTGCCCATTACACTTTGAATAACTTAGACCTTTCATTTAAACAGAACACGAGAGAATACAGGAAATAACACTTAGTATCATCAAAGACAGTGCAGTACAATACGCAAACCTAAACATGAATAACAGGAGACCCAGCCTCCATACCAAGTAAGGTCTCAAGTTGAACCATTGACTCAATTAGTCTACGTACAGGTCTAATTACTCTACCAAACCTGGTAGTGTAGTGACTGCTGGAGCCATCATGAACCACAGAATCATGTGAATTGTTAGAAACAGGAACAGTAGATGAAGAGGCACTGGCTACAGTGTCAAAATCAACAACAGATACATCATCACGTGCCTCAGAAACAGTTTGAGAAGAATGGGATGAAACCCAAGCAGCAACAGGGTCATCATCACAAACAGCTACATGAGAAATGACAGACAGAGACCCTGCATGTGACAAATCATCAGTGACTGGCGTTGTTGATTCAGCCAGATCACATACAGACTGAGGTGTGGAAGATGGACCATTACCAACACTTTCATTGACAGCAAAATCAAACTCAGATGTGGGCAAAGGCAGAAAATTAACTGGCAACAAGAGATTCCGATGTACTACTTTCTCTCGACCAGATCTGTCACGGATCTTATAAATGTGCAAAGACGGGTTAAAAGAAACAACGGAATACATGGTGGGCTCCCATTTATCAGCAAGCTTCCGTTTACCTCTACAGCCTTTGTTAGCAACAAGAACGTGATCACCAACTGACAAAGGTAAACCCTTGACTCTCTTATTGTACTGATCAGACTGATGTTTCTGTTCTGCAGTAGAGTTCTCTTGAGCCAGCACCATAGCAGACTGCAGATCTTTGACAAGGGACTGAACGTACTCGTTGTAATCACAGATGGACTCATCACGAAGGACACTTTGAAACATAAGGTCAACAGGTAATCTCGGCACCCTCCCGAACATCAGGTAAAAGGGGGCAAACCCGGTTGTTTCATGGGCAGTGCAGTTATACACGAACGTCATTGTTTGCACTAACTGTGGCCACTTTTGTTTCGATCTAGGAGGAAGGGATCGTAGCATGTTACCCAACGTTCTGTTGAACCTTTCAGTTCCGCCATTTCCCATTGGATGGTACGGGGAAGTTCGTGACTTGTCTATGCCGGCGAGATCAAGTAGCTCTGCTATCAGCTCACTCTCAAAACTGGCTCCCTGGTCCGAATGAAGACGCTGAGGAAAGCCATAGATGCAGAAGAAGCCATCCCAAAGTTTCTTAGCAACATTCTTAGCAGATTGGTTTCGACAAGGAAAAGCATGTGCTAGCTTGGTGAAATGATCTGTGATTACCAAGACATCCACAGATTTATTGTGCTTATCCTCAGCGGCCCAGAAATCAATACAAACAAGCTCCAATGGTGCAGTAGTCTTGATGCTCTCCAAGGGTGCTCTTGCAGCTGGCTCTGGAGTTTTACTCAGGACACAACGGGTACAAGTCTTGACATAATCACGCACATCACGTTCCATCCCGGGCCAATAAAATCTCTGGCGAGCTAAGGACAAGGTACGTGGCTGACCTTGGTGACCGGCCAAATCATGAACACCAGAAAGAACTTGCTGTTTCAAGGAATCAGGCAGCACGAACTGAAACTTCTTATGCTTCGTGAGTGGATCTTTAACTGCTCTGTAGAGAATGTCATTAAGCAAAAACAGTTTGTCCCACTGCTTCAGCAATCTCAAAACATGCAAATCCTCATTCGTCCGCTCACGCCTAGAAGGTCTGCGCTTTCTACTGACATAAAAGGCTACCCTCGAAATAACTGAATCATTGTGTTGTTGACTCTGCAATTCAGACAATGAAAAGGCATGGGTTACATCTTGACAGTTGGGAATCAAGGAACTCAAGTGGTCAGCCAGGGATGTCGCTCTGGATACAGCTCCTGAATCCCAATCATCACAAGATGACAAGATAGACGACACATCCTCAGCAGTCATGGAAATATCCCTCTCAGAGCTTTGGTTGATTTCAGTGTCAAGTGTCTGTGGCTGGCATGTAAGACGGAAAGTTTTCTGCACAGAATCATCTTCCATACTGTGTACGTGCTTCAGCAGTTCAGAGTAAGGTTCGGACAGAAGACGTTGACTCACTGGCTTGACGAATGGGTCACGACTGAGCGCATCCGCCACAACATTCAACCTTCCTGGGACGTACTTGATTTTAAAATTGTACGGGGCAAGCTTTGAAACCCAGCGCTGCTCACATGCATCTAACTTAGGTTTGGTCATGATATATGTGAGTGGGTTGTTATCAGTCCATACAGTGAACTCATGGCCCTTAAGCCAGTGACTGAACTTGTCACATATGGACCACTTAAGAGCCAAGAACTCCAGTCTGTGTGCAGGGTAATTGGCTTGGCTGCGGCTCAAAGACTTACTGGCGAAGGCTATAGGATGTGCTTTATCCTCGCCAGTGGGTACTTGAGAAAGAACTGCACCTAGGCCATCCAACGACGCATCAGTGCAGAGAATAAAGGGGCGCTCAAAGTCAGGGTGAGCGAGCACGACACTCTGGACAAGGGCTCCTTTTAACGCCTCAAAGGCAACATCACAGGCAGGAGTCCAATCTTGGGGAGACAACTCCCGGAAAGTGCCAGCTCTCTTACGACTGCTTGTGCCTCTCGCCAAATGTTTTTGTCCAGCCGTCAAATTGAACAGTGGCTTTGCGATTCGTGAACATTCAGGGATGAAGCTTTGGTAGTACAGAACCATGCCCAGAAACGATCTTATTTTCTTTGGCGAAGGTGTGAAACCATCCTCTTTCATGAGATCTTTCTTCTTAAAGGCAGAAATGAGTGCTACCTTGTCTTCATTCACAGAAACTCCAGAACTGCTGATCACATGGCCCAGAAACTTGATGGAGCGCCTGAGAAAGTGACATTTTTTTGGAGCCAACTTCAGATTGCTACTTCTCAACCTAGAAAACACCACTTCCAAGCGTCTCAAGGCCTCCTGTTCAGAACGGGCAAAAACCAACAAATCATCAAGATAACAAAGGAGGCTGGAAAAGTTGAGATCTCCAAAAATGCTGAGCATCATGCGCATAAAGGATGCCGGACTGTTACACAGGCCCTGGGGAAGGCGGTTATATTCATACAATCCCATGGGTGTTGTGAACGCTGTGTAATGCCGATCAGACACATGGAGTGGGACGTTGTAAAATCCTGATGTTAAGTCCATAGAGCTGAAAAGAAGATTGCCACCAAGAGCAGCCAGGCAATCTGCCTGATGTGGCAAAGGATGAGCATCCTTGATAGTCTTCGCATTAAGGCAGCGAAAGTCAGTACAGACTCTCAGAGATCCATCCTTCTTCCAAACCATTACCAAAGGAGATGCATATTCACTAATGGATTTACTAATAATGCCTTTCTCTTCCATTTCAGAAAGAACCTCTCTCAACTTTTGGTAATGGGCGGGAGGGATTCGGCGATAGGGCAGGCGGAACGGGCGCTCATCACATAGATGAATTCTGTGTACGAAGTCTTTTGCCTCACCACAATCAAGCCTGCCTCTGGAGAAAACATCGTGATAAGACACTATAAGTCTCGCCAACTCCTCCTTCCATGACTTGGAGACTTCACACCCAACGATATCAATGTCCTCCAAACCATACTCGTGTAGCAGCCGCACAGGGTCAACAGACAGAATGGGCTTGGGGAGAGCAGAATCAGTGACATCAAGAGGTTTGCACACACTTTGCGTGAGAGAAACATCTTCCACCGCCAAACAAGGACACATCTGCCAGCTTGGTGTTACGTCGAAGAGTTATCGGAGACTGGGTAGGATTTAGAATCTTCATCGGTACCCATCGATCACCCCACATAGGAGACACCACACGTCCAACAAGAACATGACGTGGTGCTGAACGTGAAGTAGTGGGTTCAACAATGATGGTGCTACCTGGGGAAATATGAGTGTTAGCAGGTAATTTTCCCCACACAAGGTGCTCACTCCTGGGAAGTAAAGTGACTGCTTGACAGAGCTTTACTGAGCCAAGTTTATCAGGTTGAAGGGAACCAGACCAACGAGAAACACAGCTCAAAAGCTCAAGAAACTCTTCACATTCTGGGTTGCTGTTTTGACAAGAAATGAGCTCCCAGTACTTCTTTTCAGTTTTCATCTTCTGAAGTACACATTTGATGACGTTACTACCGATAATGAACTCGTCCTTCTGTCCAGATACTAGTAAAGTAGGTACGATGAACTTAAATCCATAGACTTCGACTTCTAGGTCATATGTGCACTTAGGCTGAATAGTAAGACCACCACAGCCAACGAGGACCACGTTACCAGCAATCACTGAGGGTTGAGGGAGAACTCCATTGGCACGCAACTTGGATTCACCTTCTGTACTCAGGGTGCAAGCCATACTGCCAGAATCAAGCAAACCATTCAGTATGGACTGGCCACCAACAGTCACAGGGGCATAGAACAGATCACTAGCTCCATCAATCTTCTGAGACCCCACATACAACACTGTTTTGTCAGGTGGCAACAACTTGCAACTATTTATAAAAATTTCTTGTGGGTCTGACTCATCAATTAGGGGAAGTCCACCACTGCCCATGCTTACCCCCTCCACACATGGGCTTTTTAGTTTAACTGGGTGGTAGGAGAAAGCGGTTCGAGGCCTGCTGCCTCAGGGCAATTACTCTTAAAGTGTCCAGGTTGGAGGCAGTTACGACAAAGCCTATGGCGCATGCAGTGAGAATACGTGGTGTGCTCTGTAGACCGACACACTCTACATGTTGAACTCACACTGGACTTGGGATCTGAAGTCTTGACGGTTCTACCAGGATGAGACGAGGACAATGAGGCAGTGCATAGCGATAAAACTTTATCCATCATGCCAACCAACTGCTGCATACTAGCATTCGGAGTAAAAGGAGACGCGTTGGGGTTGAGCTGACCATTTGAACATGGTGACTGACCTGATGAGAATTCGGGCTGTTTGGGTGAATTGGGTACAGGATCGACACTGACCGTCACAGCGTTCTGATGGCAAGTGGACACAGGTAAGTAGCATGGAGTTCTAGCAGAAGCTCTTTTCAGGTTCCTGCAGTGACAATCCAGGCGCTCTTGAACCTCAGCAGCACTCCACTCTTCAGCAGGCTTGAACTGAAAGGATAAAGCAAGGCCAGGATCTGGACAGTGAGAGACAAACATCATAACAGCTTCAGCTGCAGGGTCCTCAACGCACTTATTGCGTCTGCGCAAACACTCATCAGCCACATCAACTGCCTTATTCAATCGTATCCAATAGTCCATTGGGCTCTCATCCGTCTTAGGGAAAGTGTTGTAAAAGTCAGCCATAGGCATGTTCGAATACGTCAACTCGCTGAAATTTCGTTTTAGAATGTCAAACACTGTGCTAGGGAGCACTGTATCGGTCGGCCCTGGGAAACTGCGCAAAGACACTTTGACTACATCCCTTGCTTTTGCCGCTAATCTGCTCAAAATGATATCAGAGGCTTCAGTGTCATCGGTGCATTTCTTACTGTTCAAATAACTGTACATCATATCTCCCCATTCATGCACGGTAAATGAATCACTTTGATCACCTCTAAAGAAAGGTGGAGGTGTAACATCATGTTGGACAATGACTTTCAAATTAGAAGCATCAACACATTCACTTGAATGCTGCACAATTGACTTAGACTGCATTTGGCTGGGCTGTTGTGCTAAATTCAGACTGGCTGAAATGCTTTGACCAATTTTCTGTGCCAAATCAGAAATAATACCCCCTAAAGACTCAGCAGTAATAACATGATCAGCATTTGCATGTGTAAAAGGGGTAGAACAAGCAGCTGGGCTCTCTGAAGCACCAGTAGCTGAATCAGACATGTGTACATGGTCAATTTCTGCATTAAAGAATGCCCTCCCTCTCCCAAAACATTGAGGTGAAACATCAGACCTTTTGTCAGTGTGCTGTATTCTAGCCCCACCACCCCTGCCTACTGGGAACATAGCACTGTGCCGTTGCACAGGACTAAGATTTTCCTGACTAACAGTGTCCTCAAACATGACTCAGCTTAAATAGTAAACACAGAAAAACATAATAACTGCCTCAGAAAATGGAAATAAAAACACAAAATCACAAACTAGAATGCATATAATATATGCACGTTGAATAAACACACTTAATAAGACTCTTTCAAAACAGTTCAGAGTTCAGCATTAAGGATACGATGCTAGACGATCACTGAAACGTCCTGCGGTCCTTATCACAAAGTCTCTTCCGACTAATATGCTTTAACGATGAACTAAAGTCTTCCGGAGAGAGAGAGAGAGAGAGAGAGAGAGAGAGAGAAAAAAGTCGATCAGGAAGTCAGTGAACCTTTTTACCGTTCCTTTAAAAAAACAACAGTCTGTCCCGCGAAGTCAAGCACTGTTTGTGTCACACGCGCCCTCCTAGTGCGCGAGCACGGAGCTGCAACGAGCGATGGCGGTGAGGAAGACCGGGAGAGGAGATCGGCGAAGCCGGCGAGCCGTCACGCAACCACGGCGATCTGCGAAGCGCTGATCTGATGATCCGAAAGGGTCACGGGCACCACGTGTAACCGGTGTAGTCTGCGTTGTGTTTTCTTTTTTGGAATGATCAGACAGACATCAGACGACGGTCAATTCTTCTTTAATCTCTCCCATGCAGAGACAGTGCAGAAAGGGCAACATTTCAGTAATGAAATTAATTTAACAACATTAGTAACAAAACAGCATACCTGATAAGACATGAGTATGTATATATATGGTGTGAATTCACCCTTTTTCATTTCTGTAAGATGAATGTAAGTGCAATGTAATTAGCATGTGCTTCCAGTTTACATCAGACAGAAAAAAGACCAAACTTGATGAAAATATGTAAATAATCAAATATACATGAAAAATAATGTCTCATATGATTTAGATGACAGATTTAAGTATAAAAGTAATTTAAAAGAAAAAGATGTAACTGGATTGATCAGAGCTCATTAGAAACCCACCTCTCCCATGCAGAGACAGTGCAGAAAGGGAAGAGGAGGTGCACAGACAGGAAATCAGACCAACATTGCATTCAGAAATTTAAAGGGGAAGGTGCACACACAGAGACAGGCATATCAGGTACATGTTTGAACATTTTCTTTGTGTAATTCTACATATATGAACATAATACTTTCTATACCTGTTACATGTGCTGAGAATGAGACACAAAAACCCGCATTTATACAAAGAATCCCTAACGTTCACTTAGAATCCCCATTAGTTGTGTAATGAAATGTGATAATTAGAAGTGTTATTAATACAGTAGGAGTGAGCGGGGCACAAACTAACACTTTTTGGTTTTCTTACGTTTGTGTAAATGTACTTTGGGTTCGATGTATTTTTCTTTGTTCACATTAATTTCACACGTGTCTATTACACATATTTGGTCTTGTTTCATGAATACAGCGTGTACTTTTTTCGCAATGTACCTCGAAAAAAAGAAAGTGAAACAGGAGAGGGGCACATTGTAACAAGACCATATAACAGCTTAACCCGTAAAAACAGAGATTAAAATTTACTTTCATGTGAATTTTGACTTTTGCTAACTTAAAATTAACTTTTGGCGATATCTTCCAAAGTTTTTTAATTTTTCCGCCATTTTTTAATGTTGATATGGCAACAAGTAAACAAATGAAGTTTCGTCTCACCAGCGTGTGGAAACGTTTAAACCATGTGTGTGACAACTAACCCCACGTTAGTTTGTGCCCCGCGCTCCCCTAGGCTACGAATCTGAAAATGGCATTATATGCTGAACACCTGTATGCCGAAAGTAAGTGTTCATAAATGTTTTTACTGATATAAAAATGTCAATTATATACAGTAGATATATGCAATATACAGAATATGACAAATGACAATTTTCATATATGTATCATGTTTTTTTAAACACTTGTGGAATTTAAATGTGTACATAAATGCTCAGATATATGAACTCTAATTGTATTTGTTCGCAGTGGCGATTTCTCAGGGCCAGCAAAGCCT
This sequence comes from Myxocyprinus asiaticus, assembly GCF_019703515.2. NCBI lineage: Eukaryota > Metazoa > Chordata > Actinopteri > Cypriniformes > Catostomidae > Myxocyprinus > Myxocyprinus asiaticus. The sequence goes on from NC_059347.1 coordinate 5,732,220, forward strand.
TCTCCGCTGGCATAACATGCCTAATAACCCCCTAACCCTAAAGACAATGTAATAATGGCAACAGGCATAATTATTGAATCCTCATTTGTGTTTTTAACTTAGATTTATTGCACGTCTTTTTTAAACTTAGATAAGTTTTATTGCATTCTCTGAGGCAGAAAATTATAATACAAAAATAATTAATGATCTTTCAATGCCCACAGATTTCACTTAAATGTATGCTATTTTTGTGTGCTTTTTTTTTTGTTGCTAACTGCATATTTAGTTATTATGCACTAAAATATTTACATGTTATTGCATTTATTTGTAAAATGTAATTAGCACAATTACAGAGGTGTATATAATGATGATTTGTGAGTTTTCTCTGCAAAACAACCCCAAAAAATGCAGCAAATTGCACTGCAAAATTTGAGAAAAGCAGCAGCAAATTCAGCCATTTTGTAATCCCAGCTAGCCAAATTACATGGCCACTTCTTAACTACACTGTAATTTGATGAACTAACTTTAGTTGTGGCAATGTAACTGATTGAAAAGTTAAATTCCTGTATTCGTTGGCACAACATAACTTTGGAACGGTGCCAGTCCATCATCACGACGTTGTGGCAAGGTAGTGGATCAGTAGTGTCACGGGAGCGACAAAGGACCCAAAAGCAGAGATGACAGTTCAATGGTTTTATTAACAAAGTTCTCAATGTCAAGATAAGGCGCACCTGGAGCCGGCTGCAGAAGGCTGAAATCCAGCGAGCCGCAATGGGCTAGTGAAGAGTGTGTTCGTATGATAAGTGTGCTTTGTGGAAGTCGGGAACAATCTGAAGAGAGACAGTTGAAACTGGTGTGGTGCGAAGCAAAGCCCAGATGATATATTCCCCGAGACGCGGGCACAGACTGAGAAATCCTCCTCCACATGAACTGGGCACAGAACTGGCGAGGGCGACGGCAAACAGGAAGGTAACTGCACCTCTACAGAGGGGCAACCAACAGACACACGAGCATGCTCCAACTACACAAGAAAGCACCGTTAACATGACAGTTAACAATAAACGGGCAAATAATGAGGTGACACACAAGGAATAATTAGGGAGTGCAGTCAGAGTGAAGCAGATGGTAACGGGTGAGTAAATCATTGCTGTGATCAGCATCTCCCCGAGATCGATCACCGTTCCATGGAAACGCTGATCGCGTGCTGGCTCCACCTATGAGACACGAGGGAGAGAGGAAAAACAAACAACAGTATGAGCCGGCACAAATGCCGGAACCGTGACAAATAGTTTTGTTGGAAACCAGTTGGTATTTTATGCTTTGAATAATTATTCTATTGGCAAACATGCAATATTCTAACCTAATTTATGTCCTCATTTGCCCAACATTAATTTAGAGGCTATTTAAACAGTTGTGCGTATGAATAACAAATGCAGACTCAAATTTAATGTACTTCATTTATTTTGACAGTGAACAGAGAAAAATGCAACAGTAAAATAATTTGAAAACTATTGCTACAGAATTACAATGAAATTTCAAGCCTAAATGACTTCTGTGCTCATATTAAAATCTACTTAGACTATCTTAACACCTAATGCTTTGAATTACATGTTAATTTAAAGCAATTTTAAGGATAAATAAAAATTGTAATGAAATCATTACAATATAATCTTTAGATCTACATATTTTTTTCAATAAATAATTATATTAAAGGGAACCTATTATGCAAAAACAGAATGATAATAGCCATAGGCATGTTCAGAATGACTGGTTTTCGTAACCACTCTAAAGTGACGTCACTTTAGGGCAAGCCACGCCCACGACTGGTGACGGACTCCACCCTATTATCATAGATCCTCCCCTGAGTGATCGACGCACAGTCCGCCATTTTCTTTCCGTGCTGGAGCAGCTACAGTGAGAAGAATAATGTCTCAACTTCATAAGCGTCATAAGTGTTCTGTTGTTGGCTGTAAAAGTGAACATAAGAGTCTTCATGTATTCCTGGCATCAGAGCCACTGAAGACGCAGTGGACAAGTTTTGTTTTTGAAGAAAATGTCCCCCAAAACATACCAAAATTAGTGTATGTTTATGCAAATCATTTTACACTGGACTGCTTTGTGAATGAGGGTCAATATAAAGCAGGATTTTCAAAAAAATGTGACTCAAGCATGGATCAGTACCAACTGTTCGTGTTCCAGCTTTATATCCTGAAGATGTAAGTATCGCACTTTATGTTTTGTGAATGTTTGCAAATCGCCTTAATGAATGTGCTTGTTAGCTGATTCCACGGCTAATGCAGCTAAAGTTACCATTGTCTCTGATTGTATTCACGGAGACCAGAGCTATGTCGTTATAGCTTGTTTGCACATGACGTTACGTCACTGCGTTGCTGTGGCGTGAAATGCAGATGGAGGGCAGGAAGTGATTTTCTACATAAGAAGCACTATCACAAACTCAAAATGCCCATGTTTTGCGTCATTTACGGTTGCTCATACAGGTGCATCTCAATAAATTAGAATGTCGTGGAAAAGTTCATTTATTTCAGTAATTCAACTCAAATTGTGAAACTTGTGTATTAAATAAATTCAATGCACACAGACTGAAGTAGTTTAAGTCTTTGGTTCTTTTAATTGTGAAGATTTTGGCTCACATTTAACAAAAACCCACCAATTCACCATCTCAAAAAATTAGAATACATCATAAGACCAATAAAAAAAAACATTTTTAGTGAATTGTTGGCCTTCTGGAAAGTATGTTCATTTACTGTATATGTACTCGATACTTGGTAGGGGCTCCTTTTGCTTTAATTACTGCCTCAATTCGGCGTGGCATGGAGGTGATCAGTTTGTGGCACTGCTGAGGTGGTATGGAAGCCCAGGTTTCTTTGACAGTGGCCTTCAGCTCATCTGCATTTTTTGGTCTCTTGTTTCTCATTTTCCTCTTGACAATACCCCATAGATTCTCTATGGGGTTCAGGTCTGGTGAGTTTGCTGGCCAGTCAAGCACACCAACACCATGGTCATTTAACCAACTTTTGGTGCTTTTGGCAGTGTGGGCAGGTGCCAAATCCTGCTGGAAAATGAAATCAGCATCTTTAAAAAGCTGGTCAGCAGAAGGAAGCATGAAGTGCTCCAAAATTTCTTGGTAAACAGGTGCAGTGACTTTGGTTTTCAAAAAACACAATGGACCAACACCAGCAGATGACATTGCACCCCAAATCATCACAGACTGTGGAAACTTAACACTGGACTTCAAGCAACTTGGGCTATGAGCTTCTCCACCCTTCCTCCAGACTCTAGGACCTTGGTTTCCAAATGAAATATGAAACTTGCTCTCATCTGAAAAGAGGACTTTGGAACACTGGGCAACAGTCCAGTTCTTCTTCTCCTTAGCCCAGGTAAGACGCTTCTGACGTTGTCTGTGGTTCAGGAGTGGCTTAACAAGAGGAATACGACAACTGTAGCCAAATTCCTTGACACGTCTGTGTGTGGTGGCTCTTGATGCCTTGACCCCAGCCTCAGTCCATTCCTTGTGAAGTTCACCCAAATTCTTGAATCGATTTTGCTTGACAATCATAAGGCTGCGGTTCTCTCAGTTGGTTGTACATCTTTTTCTTCCACACTTTTTCCTTCCACTCAACTTTCTGTTAACATGCTTGGATACAGCACTCTGCCAAATAAGCCAGCTTATTTGGCAATGAATGTTTGTGGCTTACCCTCCTTGTGAAGGGTGTCAATGATTGTCTTCTGGACAACTGTCAGATCAGCAGACCAAACTGAGAGACCATTTTGAAGGCTCAGGAAACCTTTGCAGGTGTTTTGAGTTGATTAGCTGATTGGCATGTCACCATATTCTAATTTTTTGAGATAGTGAATTGGTGGGTTTTTGTTCAATGTGAGCCAATATCATCACAATTAAAAGAACCAAAGACTTAAACTACTTCAGTCTGTGTGCATTGAATTTATTTAATACACGAGTTTCACAATTTGAGTTGAATTACTGAAATAAATGAACTTTTCCATGACATTCTAATTTATTGAGATGCACCTGTACATATATGGCTGAACTCTGGTATTTATGGTGTCCGTCATATTAGTTCTGATTTGTTGTTGCTATAGTATCCAAAGCACGAGCTGTAAAGGCACAGCCCTCTTCTGGAAAGGGGGCGGGGAGCAGCAGCTTATTTGCATTTAAAGAGACACACACGAAAACAGCGTGTTTTTGATTCCACCCAAAAAGAGGCATTTACAACATGGTATAATAAATGATCCATGGGGTATTTTGAGCTGAAACTTCACAGACACATTCTGGGGACACCTGAGACATATATTACATCTTGTAAAAAGGGGCATAATAGGTCTCCTTTAAATTATAGCAAAAATGTAAAATTAATCAGTTAGCAAAAAAAATTACAATTAAAAATAGATTCTCTGAATAGAGGTTTTTAAATTTCGAATGTTGCCATGGCGATTCACTAAATTAATGGCAAAAATAAGGAAACAGGAAGTGTCTTGTATCTTCTGCATGTATTGTGTGATTTAGATCAAAATAGAGTTGTATGTTTTTTTTTCTTGAGGGGTTAATCACATGGATGTGGCTATTGTGGGTCACGGTCATAGCGCCACCAACTGGCAGCAGGAAGTGTGGCACTTACAACAGACTTTGAAATAGTCCACTTTTACCCAAATTGCTTAAAAATTGTTTAGACATTGCTAATGGAAAATTTGTAAGGGATGCTTGATAGCTTTAATAGTGTTGTCATGGCAGTGGATTAAATTACATGAAGTTGTAGTCAAACTGGAATGGTGGCATATACCTATTACACATTGTATGTTTAGGGTCCAAGTTTACATTAATGTTGAGTTGTTGCTGTGTCCGTCATGCTTTGTTTTCCGAAAGCCATCAAGTGGAAATGGACCCATGGTGCTTGGGCCCGTCATCGCTGCTTGCAGCTATATTTATTATTATTTTTATTTTTAACGCATTCACCCATTTATAAGGCATTCATCATGCTCGGAAAGTCAAGAAACTTGGCACATCAGACCTGCATAAAATCAAAAAGTTATGTAGTGTTTAAGCTTGGATGTGGTCGAGGAGCTCTACAGCGCCTCCAAACGCAGGCAATGGTTGGGACGAAGTTGCTCAGATGTGCACAAGACTTGGTATGGTTACTGCTCTCATCATGTTAGACAAAGTTCACTTGGTTGTATTTGACTCTGCCCAACAGGAAGTCAGCCATGTTGGATGGAATTTTCACATTTTCCCACGGTGTTTTGAGGGGCTTCCGATGGCTGAAAACGTATGAAAGTTTACACATACATTTGTCTTAGGACGTCTTTTGATATTGCAATTCAGCATAGATGTGCCTCATCGGTTCCACAGCACCCCCTAGTTCATAAATGCTTATTCATTTTTCAAAATTCTTGAAACTTGGCACACCCGTCAAAGTTTGGCAAGATTTTAGAATTCTTTTGTCATTTGTTTGGGTGTGGCCAGTGGACTCCATAGCGCCCCCTAACATTTTGAGTGAGTTTATCGCTGTGGTTGCCACAGAGTTTGTCTGATATTCACACGTTTTGGTGAGGACATTGTTCTCACCATGACAGACATATTTCCCAGTGGTTTGTATTAGCTCCACCCAATAGGAAGTCGGCCATTTTGGTTTGTTTGAAAAATGCATGCTCTCGAATTCGAAACACTCCTCCTAGGGATTTCATGTTATAGGTACCAAATGTGCACAACATCATGGCAAGACATGCTAAATTGCGAAATTATTTTTGATATATCGAACAGTGTTGCCATGGCGACGTGATAAAATAACGTCAAAAAATTGGAATAAGGAAATGTCTCATATCTTCTGCGTGCAGAAAATTAAAAACATCAAAATTGAGCCAAATGTTTGTTCTTGCAGGCTGATCACATTGATGTGGATATTGTGGGTCATGGTCGTAGCGCCACCAACTGGCGGAAGTGTGTCATTTTTAACAGACTCTGAAATATCCCTCTTATTATTATTTTTTTTTTTTACCTGAATTGCTTAAATTTTTTAGAATGTCAAGACAGTGCAGATTTAAATTCTGAAGGCATTCTTGATATCTTAAATACTGTTGCCATGGCAATGCATTAAATGTCATCATTCATTTTTGTTTATATTCACATGTTTTGAGGTATTTGCCATGCTTTAATTTTCAAGTTTTTGTTAATGAACATTACTTATTTTTATTATATTTTATTTATATAAAAAATATTAAATGAAATGTAAAAATACTAGAACATACTGCCATTTGTCTCTGCTCAGCTCAGCTCTGAGTGGCAATTACAAGAAATGTTCAATAGAGGTCAGCCAAGCTCCATTTGTTGAATTATTCCCAAACACTCAGATGACTAGAAGGGAACCACAAGATAACCTCAACGGTGCAAATGAATGAGCAACTAAAGTCAGATTGTCAGATTCATCAGACAATCAGATTGATTTTATTTGTTCTTGGTGGGTGTGATCTTTAGGATATGTCCTGGTCAAGGCCTTATAGCTGGCCTTGAGTGACGCAATCATGCTTTATGTGATGTACATAATTCAAGAGCAAAAAGAGCGAGATCTTACACTTTATTAAGCAATATCGATAAATATGTTTGTTTCCACATTACATGATATTAAAGCTTGTTTAACAAACGCCTGTAGAAACAGGTGTATAAAACATTATAATCTCTTTTGATAAACGTACACCTGAAGCACAAATGCTAGAGCTGCAGCATTGTTTATCAGTTGAGTTGCTAGGAGACATCTCTATTGAGAGTCAAACCCCTGCTAAACAGGAGCGTTGCAGTTCCGAATATCAGGGAATGGGATGCATTTATGGTCGGAGATATCAAGTAGGAATATCCCACATCCAACTTGAATGGAACGCAGCATTACCGTGTACCCTGACGAAACTAAATTTATTGCAAGCAACATTTAAATCGCAAATATTATTTAATTTTTTCCAGGTATTATTGACCTCCTTGGTAGATTCATATGAAAAATTATGATTTTTGAATGTCTGTTCAGGAGACGTTCATTTCACAAAACAGTCAAGCTGCAGTTAAAATTAGGCTTGCTTGAGCATTAAGTGTCGTTTCAAGTTCTAGATTTCTTGCGTGGACGTGGTTTTACAATGTAAATTGGTATTACTAGTAAGCTGCAACATAAAATTTAAGGCCATAAAAAGTCTTAAATATCTTAAATATATTACAAGAAGTCTTAAATTTCATTTAGTGCGGTAAAGTTAGTCATTCATTTGACATTCGCGACAATACCCATTAAACCAACTTGGACATGCATGAATAGGTTTTCTTTGCCTAGCACAAAGCTGAATTTTAAAAAAAAATATTTTTTTCATGTCAATTTTATTAGCCCTATAAATCAATTAAACAATTTAACCATCTGATATTATGACATCACAACAAATATGAAATGTTCTTAAAAATATCCCTTTCATGACACAAGGCTCTGTTTCTGGAATTTACATTCTATAAATGTAGAAGTTTAAATGTTTGTAATATTCTAATTCCATTAAACTCAGTGATAGTTTGACCTAGAGACATGAAACCAACTGTAAAACACTCAGAATATTATTCTTCATATAGCACACGGCTTGTTTTTGTTCAGTATTTTATAAAAAGTACTGAACATTTACTCACAAAAACAAGTCTTTTGCTATATGAAGAATAATATTCTGAGTGTTTTACAGTTGGTTTCATGTCTCTAGGTCAATCGGTCATTGAGTTTAATGGAATTAGAATATTACAAACATTTACATTACTATATTTATTTGAAAACATACAGAATGTAAATTACAGAAACAGAGCCTTGTGTCATGAAGGGATATTTTTAAGAACATTTAATATTTTTTGTGATGTCATAATATCAAATGGTTAAATTGTTTAATTGATTTTATAGGGCTAATAAAATTTTATATGAAAAAAAAAAACTTTTAAAATTCAGCTTTGTGCTAGGCATAGAAAACCTATTCATGCATATCCAAGTTGGTTTGGCTTGAAAATGTGATTTGCACGGAGAGTTTAATGGGTATTCTCGCGAATGTCAAACGAATGTCAAATATAAAACTAACTTTACCGCACTATTTCATTTGCTGAGGTCTTAAATTTTGGGGCGCGAATAGAGGACACGCAAAAAATCTCTCTCTCTCTCTAGTGCATTTAGCAGCTGATGCTTGAGTTTAGTGTGAGCGCGCACAGGGAAGCGCATTTATACTGAATTTACGATGTTACACATGTAGAAACCTTCAGAAACCCGTTAGTCAGAAATGCAAATGGTGTTATTATGCATCTCTGTAAGCAAGCGATGCGCTAACACTGTCGCTCCTGCTTATAATCGACAAAGCTGTCAACATTGCAATTTGCAAGCGCTCAAGGTTGGAGGGTCTTTTGACGCCTTTCAGATCATGGCGCTTCCTTATTTCACATTACCTTTGACAAGTATTGTAAAGCTAACAGAACTACTCAGCTGCAGAGTTACACCTGTTATATCTCATCTTATATCTCTTATCTCATGTTACGTGCCGTTCACATGCTTGAATGCGTATGTTGCACTAAAATTACACACAGTGCCACAAGAGAGCAAAACTTGTGTCTCAGCTCGAGACGTTTAACAGTTTAAGCTCTTTCAAACTTGATATGGCATCTAAAAACACAAACAATCCGTCAAAGACGTCTATCTAGCGCACGTTTACATTTAAATAATTTATAAAACAGCGCTGACGGCGCATATTTATGAGCCTATTATTATCCAGTTTGTTTCCTAATTTTAAACATCATTAAAATAGAACATACATATTACACAGGAGAAAAGGCTCCTCATTACCATGGTTAGGTCAATGTAGCTAGTCTAATAGTAATATTAATAATAAATTATAGTATTTATGAAGTACTAGCCAAAACACATTTTGAAACTTTAACTACAACTGCCACTGTTGAAATAAAAATAAGGTCTAATAGATTCTACCTTTAGATTATTGCATATGAAACTATAACATTGTCAAAATATAAATTACTTTTACTCATGTAAAATCGTGAAACAATTTTGTAAAGGTGATGTATAATGAAAAAAAAAAATGTGTGCATAGCACAGTGTTGCTCTTTTCCTCCTCAGTGCTGTTTGGCATGTCAGGGCTGCCAACTGTTTGAGAGATTTGACTTGACTTCTTCCGTAACGCTTTAAACTAGAAAAGTCTCACTAGAATTGAAATTGGTCACATCAGTTTTGAGGTCTGTGCTCCACAATATCGAGGGAAGCCCGGTTGTTGCACGCGCGCGCCAGAGATCAGAGCAGATCATGATCGTGAGCTCGTTACACTCGTGCGAAAGTGCAGATGAGAAGCCTTTAGCCGATTGCGAGATTATCATTAAATCTGCCTCGGCAGTCCTAAATAGGTTATCACTTGGGTGGCCGCCGAAATATCTTTTTTTTGTTATTTTTATTGATTCATAAATTAACACAACAACATCTATATAATAGAATCAAACACTTTAAACATTAAACCCCCACTATATCCCCTCCCCCTACCAAACTCTCAACCCACCCTGACCCCCCCACGAACATCCCTGTTGTCAATAGAATATAGACACACACACAGAAAACTAAAACAACAACATAAAATAACATACAATAATCAAGTATAAAAAAAATAAAAATAAAAAAAACCCTCTAAATTACTTCCTCCACTGCCCCACCTTGAGATTCCCTCAAAAATGCTAAATAATTGCCCCATTTCTTATTGTAAGATTCCCTAACCCCCATCCTAATGCTCGACCCCTCCTCGAAGGCAGCCACCACTCCGGGAATGAGAGTGCTCCATCCGACTTCCAACTCCTCAAAATAACCTGCCTACCAATCATGACACTGGTCAAAACCCAGTCCTTCATGTACTTATCTACCAAATCCATGACCTCCCTATCTCCCAAAATACAGAGTCTGGGGCAGAACGAGACCTGAGTGCCCACCACATCACACTCAAAACTTTGCACCTTCAGCCAAAATTCTTGGATCTTAAAGCACCCCCAAAAAACATGGATGGTGTCTCCATCTTCAGTATGCCAGCAGATGGGTGTGTCCTTAAGACCAAGCCTATACAATCTAGAGGGGGTCCAATAAAATCTATGTAAAATCTTAAATTGCAGAAGGCGAAACCTTGCATCACTAGATGCAGACTTTGTTTTTTAGAATCCTTGCCCACACTCCCTCCTCCAATAACAAATTTAAATCTTCCTCCCATAATCTTTTGAGAGAATTTAAAGCTCCGTCCCCCAGACTCTGAATTAACAGGGAGTAATACACTGATGCCTCATGACCCTTCCCAAAAGCAGCAATCACCACTTCCAGAGTATCTGCCGCTCTAGGGGGGGTGTATGCTACTCCCAAAAACAGAGCAGAGCAGGTGGCGCAGCTGTAAATACTTATAAAATTTGAGATCTGGGAATCCCAAAATGTTGAATCAAATTTTCAAAAGATCTCAATACTCCACCCTCATACAGGTCACCAAGTGTATTAACCCCCCTCACAATCCAATCTGACCAACAGAAAGGGGAGTTATTAATACATAGTTTAGGGTTCAGCCATATGCTCGAGGCTACGTTTAAATAAATATCAGAATTAAACACTCTGGACTCTTTTGTCCATATCGAGTGCAAATGCAAATTAACGGGGTGCGACTTAACCTCTCCAGCTAGTTTAATCGAAAGACTTTGCAGTGGCGAGATAGGGGCAAGAACTTCCTTTTCAATACAAAACCAGGGAGGAGCTCTCTCAGGTGGAAGCGACCAATGAACCAAATGTCTAAGACTGAATGCATAATAATAAAATAAAATCTTGGGTAGGCCTAACCCACCTTTGTCAATCGGCCTATGTAACTTACTGAAATTTAACCTGGGACGTTTACCATTCCAAATGAAGGACTTCGCTATGCTATCAAATTGCTATCAAAATACCTGCTACAGTCTCTACAGGGAGAGACTGTAGCAGGTATTTAAATTTTGGAATACAATTCATTTTAATAACATTAACCTTCCCAATCATCGATAAGTGTAATGAAGCCCACCTGTCCACATCATTCGAAAACCTTTTTATTAAGGGATCAAAATTAACTCTGACTAAATCAGACAAATTTGCTGGGAATAAAATTCCCAAATACTTAATTCCCTGTTTGGGCCACTGGAAGGCACCCGGCTGGAAGGCCGTTACTGGACAGTACGCTGTCAAAGCCAAAGCTTCAGATTTAGACCAATTGACTTTGTATCCTGAGAATTTGGAAAAGGAGTTAATAATTCTGTGGAGGCAAGGCATAGATCTAGTAGGGTTGGAGACGAATAATAAAATTTCATCTGCGTAAAGCAGAAGCTTATGTGCCACACCTCCCGCCGTCACCCCTGGAAAATCATCCTCCTTTCTTATCGCGGCTGCTAATGGTTCCAGGGCAAGACAGAACAATAATGAGGAAAGAGGGCAACCCTGCTGGGTGCCCCTATCCAGAGTAAAATAATCTGAAAGTAACCCATTTGTTTGCACCGTTGCTACAGGGTGTCTATAAAGTAACTTAATCCAACCAATAAATGTACTCCCGAACCCATACCTTTCCAAAACCTTAAAAAGATAATCCCATTCTACCATATCAAATGCCTTTTCGGCGTCAAGAGAGATGGCAGCAACCGGAGATTGATCATTCGCTACTGACCACATGATATTGATGAGATGCCTAATATTATCAGAAGAGCTACGGCCTCGAATAAACCCCACCTGATCTATATGTATAAGTGATGTCATAACTTTACTTAATCGATTAGCCAGAATTTTGGACAACAATTTTACATCTAACTGGATCAGGGAAATTGGGCGGTAACTTTTACACTCGCTTGGATCTTTGTCCTTTTTTAGAATCAGACTGATCTGGGCTTGTGTCATGGTTGGCGGAAGCTTTCCGTTCTTTAATGATTCCGTATAAACTTCTAACAAAAGTGGAGCCAGTTCTGTACCATAACATTTGAAAAACTCAGATGAAAAGCCGTCAGGCCCCGGAGTCTTGCCTGTAGGCAAGGCTTTAATTACCTCATCAAGCTCTTCCAAATTTATCTCAGAATCAAGAGAATTGTTTTGCACAATCGTCAGTTTAGGGAGATCTAATGGTTCCACAAAGTTCCTAATATCTTTAAAGGCATTATTAATATCAATAGCAGAGGTAAATATTTCACCACAAGCAGATTTCACTGAGGGAATGATAGAAAAAGACTCTCTCTGCTTTATATATCTAGCCAAAAGTTTTCCTGCTTTGTCACCTAACTCAAAGTATGACTGTCTTGCCCTGAATAACCAAAACTCCACTTTCCGTGACAAAATAGTATTATATCTATATTTCAATCGGGTCAATTCTCTGAGGCCATCAGATGACATACGGCGCTTCAGCTCTGCCTCGGCACTTTTAATATTTCCTTCCAACTCCACAAGTTCTTGTGCTTTGGATTTTTTAATGAATGAGGCATACTGTATGATCCAACCCCTAAGAACTGCCTTAAGTGCCTCCCAAGCCACGCCCACAGAGGATACTGAGGACCAGTTGGTCTCCATATAAACACTGATTTCAGTCTTTAACATTTGTTGGAAATCAGGATTTTGCAAAAGGGACATATTAAGGCACCAACTATATGATTTCTTTTTCTCTGTATATGGCAACACCTTTAAACTCACCAGCGCATGATCTGAGACTAAGATATTTCCAATTGAGCAATCAACAACAGATGAAATGAGGGATTTGGATATATAAAAAAAAATCTATTCTAGAATAAATCTCATGGACTGATGAAAAAATGTATAGTCCCTACCAGATGGGTTCAAAAGTCTGTAAGACCAAGATTTTTACACATCCTGTGAAGCGTCAATGTTGCTCTAGGGGACTTACACACTTTTGTTTCACTATGATCAAGGACTGAGTCCATCAAAAGATTAAAGTCTCCTCCCAATATTATATCATGAGGGGTGCCAGCGGTTTGCAGCATCCCTTCAAGATCTATAAAAAAGCCCTGATCATCAGCGTTAGGTGCATAAATATTAGCCAAAATCAACCTTTGCCCTTGAATTTCAACTAACACAATAATTACTCTTCCTAATTTATCTTTAATCTGTTTGAGACATTTGAATTGTAGATGTTTATTTACCAATATAATGACTCCCTTGCTCTTACTTGAGCCAGCACTAAAAAAAAACATGTCCACCCCATATCTTCCCAAATTTTTCAGCTTCCTGCAGGGAGAGATGTTTCTTGAAGAAACACTATATCATATTTCTTACATTTAAGAAAATAAATAACCTTCCTTCTTTTTATGGGGTGCCCCAACCCATTTACATTCCATGTGGAGAGAGATAGTACACTCATATTAACAACTGACATATTGATATAATAAAAAATAAAATAAACTGTGTGTCAAAAACAAAATTATATAGACCACATTCCCAATTATTGAAACAATCAACCCTCGAACATCCCCCCAAACAAAACAAACAGAAAAAAGAAAAACGTGCACATTAACCCCGCGCACGAAAGCGCCAACCAGCGACAATCCCTTTAAACTCAAAAGGTCCATGAACGCCCACGAGTCCCCACGACAACTTGGCCATCGGATTGCTCAATTTTGCCTCACAAATTTGTGAGGCAAAATTACATAACAGAAAATACTTTGTAAAATAAACCCAGTCAGTAGGAAGAATGAACACAAAGAATGTGTAGATTCATTCACAGAACTGTCTCAAAGGTGTGATCTTCCACAAAACAAATTCCAGCTGATATATAACCATTCAGATTCCTCGGACAGACAAACGAATGTTCAGTGAGCCAGCTGTTATGAGTTCAGCGGATGACGTAATCATTCCAATGTCTCATAAAAAAAACTCAACAAAACAAACTACAGCCAGCAGGAGGAATCAGCACGAAGAATGAACAGATTAATCCACAGCTGTTCCAAAGGACTGTTATTCAATAGAACAAGCTCCAGCCGCTAGGCGGAACCAATACAAAAAGAAACAAAACCGGCATCCCGGTTCCCTGGATGGTCGAGTCAATTCACTCGGAGGCTGCATAAAAGTATATACCATGACTTACACAATCCTTCAACTTTATAAAAGACATCCTTTGTGTGAGCAGGTAGATATTTTGTGGCCATCCATAGTGTCCACTCTCAATCTGTCCGGGAACTTCAATGCAAAAGTAATTTTTCATCAATGCAAATGTTTCTTTAAGGAAAAGTGTTATTCACAAAACAAGCTCCAGCTGCTCGGTGGAGCCAACGCAAAAAAACAAAAATGTCGCCCAGCTTCCTCAAGTGTAAGTACAGTGAGTCAGACCCACTCACATGAGAAACATCCAATGGTTTACTCAGACATTGATTCTATAAAAGACATTGCCAGATTTGGACATGTAAATACTTTGCGACCGACCTTCATTTCTATTCTCAGGTTGGCCGGAAACATCAGAGTGAACGAGATTTTTTTCTGATGTAAGAGTTTCTTACATTCCTTGAACCGATCGCGTTTCTCTCTTGTCGAACTCACAAAGTCCGGGAACAAGAAAATATTATGGTTCTTCCAAGAAAGCTTCCCTTTGCTTCTCGCCTGGCGCAACACCAGATCTTTATCGGATGATCACAGAAATCTGGCCAGAATCGATCGGGGACTGTCTCCCTCAGCAGATCTGTGAGCTGGGACTCTGTGAGCTCGCTCGATTTCCAGCTTGTGGCCTGTTATGTTGAGCAGACTCTGGAAAAACTCATCTAGGAATTTCACCATATCTCTGCCCTCCTCATGCTCAGGAATTCCAACAATTCTAACATTATTCCTGCGGCTTCTATTTTCAAGATCTTCAAGCTTTTCAAGGAGATGTTCCAAATCAACTTTGGTCGCGGGCGGATTAGCGGTTAATTCCCTCTCCGAAGATTCCAAAAAATCGATTTGTTTTTCAACATCAGTCATTCTTGTACCTAACTCAGAGAATTTTATTTCCATCGCCGTGATCGATCGACGTATTACAGCGAGATCCTCCAAGTCAGCAAGAATCTTCATCAACATCACCAACATGTTGGACAACTGACGCTGGATTCCTTCTCCCGCCGCACCATCCAAATCGAGTCCCTGGTCTGTAGGTCTGTCGGGGCTTTCATCCTGAACACGTAAGTGTCTTTTAATGTCTCCAGAGCCCGAGGATTTTGACTTCTTTGCCATGTTTTGCAACAAAGGGCAAATGTGTAACTGGGTGTATCAAATTTCACCAGATTATAACATGAGAATAATCGAAAATTCAGCAAAGTGCACAGAGCTCGTCGCTCACACGTCTGCTCCTTGAATGACGTCACGTGACCCCCCGAAATATCTTTAATGGAAGAACCATGGCATTGTTCTTTCCCTACTGTCCACGACCCAGTCCGAATAGACCTGCGACTCACTTTTGGGTCGTGACCCCTCAGTTGAGGAACACTGCTTTAACACACACACACACTCACTTACTTTTGTCAGACCCTCTTCTCGCTTCTCTCTGACATTTTCTCCACTGCATGTGTGTGTGTGGCACAAGTTGACGAGTCTGACAGGCAGTCGAGGAGGAAAGGAGATGTGCACATGCAGGTTAGATTCTCCGTCCGGTTGCATTTTTTTTTTCTCAATACCGTAGATAAGCAAATATACATGGTATGAAAACCGTCAATTTTCATACCGTGGTATACCGTGAAAACGGTATACCGCTGCAACCCTACTCAAGGTATTACTGTAATGTACTGTTACCACGAATGAGATTTGCTGTGTTGTTGTCCAACCACATTGGACTATTGTGTATTTCCGCCATCGCGGCTGAGACCGGCACACTGCGTTTATCCATTAAAGAACCAAAGACTGCGGCGGACAGTTTACGAGCCGTTCACTGTGTAAAAAGGGATAATTTTCTATCCGTTCCGGAGTGGAACTTCAATAAATTGCCCTTGAAGGTCTCTGCGTTGTTCTGTCTTTTCTGAGCGCTGAAGTAAAGCAATTATTGTTAATTCACACATTTGATTCCATTATTCACTTTATCTGACTCCAATTTTATATTATTCTGACTCCAATTTTAAGTTGACCTCTAATTTATATTTAAGCTCTAATTAATTTCTGATCATTCTTTTAATTTAACATTTTTAGGTTGTTGATTACTCTAAATCCTCTTCTATCCATTGTCCTTTCGATCTTTGAAGACTTACGCCAGCCATTATTAAATTATGTAAACCTCCCGAAAATGGATAGCCAGTTCAGTTCTTAGTCAGCGGTTGTAGGGTTAACTAATATCATCTGGTTTGGCCTGTCTCCTAACCAGACGATATTGCTGCTTAATCACGTACATACAACTCGCTAAGATGGGCGTGAACAGTGACTGTGAGACTTTAAATGGTTTTCTCCTACCCGGCTGTCCTAGGTGGTTGTCCTACCTGGTTGTCCTGAGTGGTTTCTCCTATATTAAAGCTCCAGTATGGTCTACCCTGGTCTAATGAAATTCAAATCCTACCCGGCTGTCCTAGGTGGTTGTCCTACCTGGTCTTTAAATGGCTTCCTCCTATATTAAAGCTCCAGTAATGATATAAATGACTTCGGAGGAATTCAGAATAAATCAAATAATAACAATTTATTTGTCAGGTAGGATATAAAACATTGTTGCTGAAATTCAAATCAAAGCCAATTTCACATGATCAGAATAAACAAGCATTACTAAAAATAAAAGACAAGTCAAAGAAACATACCTGACAAAACTACATGCAGTGGTACAGCATGGGATATGTGCTTACAGATTCCCCGAGCTTCCTGCCAACTTTTCTTAAATATCTAGACAGAATAAACATTGTGTACCAAATGGTATTATCCTTTGAACAATGAGAATTTGGGGGTGAATGGGTTCTTGACTTCCTGGGGTTTAATCTTGTTAACATACAGGAGATCATTTCAATTGTAGGTCAAGGAGGGGGATAGACCTCCAGAATTATGCAGTATTTGGCAAAGACCTTATAACTTTGTTACCATTAGTTTTATCAACATGGGAAAGAGACCACTATACCAGTCGCACAGAGACCTCTTCAATGATATCAAACACATACAGTTGCATTCTTTGTTTTCATGGTAGTTGTTATATTTTTACATATAAATCTTGTGTCTTTGTGTTGGTCCAGAGCTGTTGAAGGGGAGAAGGGGGAGAGAGAAGAGGGTGCAGCAAGGTGATTTGCAATTTATCACACTGTGGTGATATTCAGGTGAAGATTTCAGCTTTGTAAAACAATGCAAAGGCAATTTGCAATTTATCACACATGGTGATATTCCGGTGTAGATTTCAGCTTTTGTGAGAGAGTTCTATGATGTTGATTCTCACAGAGTTCTTTGACTTTTACCGGAAATGGTGCCTTTTGTTTGTAGGCATCCTGGTGCCAGCCTTACAATCGCGTCTCTGAGTGATAAACTAACAGTTGCCTTCTCTCCCACGATCGCGAAAACCGGTTTCGGTGCCGCCACTTTTCTCTCTCTCTCTCTCTCTCTCTCGTACTAACCACACACACACACACGCGACCCCTCACAAACATTCTCGCACACACATTTGGCGATGTTATCGTACAAGCGGAGACACGCTAAACTGGCAGACGCCATTAACCAGTCTCTCTCAGCCCACATATTCTCTGGCCGGAAACCTCACGTGACGTACTCTCCACGAGAGCCATATTCACTCCTTACACACACACTTTCCTCTCATGTATTATAGGCTTATTCGTTACCATATCTAATCATGTTACTGTTTAATTTGTAGTTGGAAGTCGGAAGTTTATCGACTGCATTGTATTGATTATTAATTGATATTACTGCATCAATAAAATTTGTTATACTTTAAAGAGAAGTGTTTTGGTAGTGGTTTTACATGCACCTGTGTCAAGGGCTGGCAGGGGATGTCAGTGCTCAGATTCAAGACTTCATTGTTTTCCTTTTGAATGTCGATGTTCTCCGGGCATCGACTTTCCTAAGAGAACAATCCTATAGTGAGACTGCTATACTGTCTGGTTATTAGTCCTTTATTCCAGGGTGGTGCCCCGGCGATATTAATCTTTATTAATATTCTATTGATTTTGATAATTATCTTTGATGATTGTTGATTTAAGCGAGTGTTAATTTGAATCAATGTTCTATTGATTTTAATAATTAATAATTATCTTTGATAATAGTTAATATTCTATTGATTTTAATAATTATCTTTGATAAATAACCAAACCCACTCCTGAATGAAGCGCCCAACACAGCGCTTGTTCCCGTCTGACAGAGGGATATATCGCTCACAAGGTGGAAACATTTGCAGAACTGTGTCCTTTTTTTACATTTTAACATTTCTTATTAATACTTACAATCATAAAGAAAAGCAAAAACATTTAAAGCCCACAACCACCCCTCCCAATCCCCAACCCTGCCCCCCAACAAACATTCTTGTGGTCACACATGAGTAAATACACACACACAAAAAAAGCAAACTAACACACACACACACACACAAAAAATATATATAATAAAAATCATACTCAAAACTATACTACCCTCTCCATGCCCCACCCCGAGAGCCCTCCAAAAACTCTAAATAGTTGCCCCATTTCCCCAAAAAAAACAAATCCAAGTTACCCCGTCTTCCAGATGACATCTCTTCAAAAGCCGCCACCCTCCCCATCTCCGTGCACCACTCCTGAAATGGGGGCGCACCAGCTGACCTCCAACCCCACAAAATAATATGCTTGGCAATCATCACACTGGTCAGAACCCAATTCTCTATGTGACAATTCCCCACGTCGATGACCGCCCCATTGCCCAAAACGCAGTGTCTGGGGCAAAACGAAACCCGAGTGCCCAACACGTCACACACAATACTCTGAACCTTCAAACAGAATTCCTGGATCTTAATACACCACCAAAATACATGGGCCATGTCTCCATCCTCCGACTGGCATCGCCAGCAGGTGGGTGTGTCAGGTGGAAGCGACCAATGAGCCAAATGTCTGAGACCGAATGCATAATAATAAAACAAAATCTTGGGTAGGCCTAGCCCACCTTTGTCAATCGGCCTATGTAACTTATTGAAATGTAATCTGGGACGCTTACCATTCCAAATGAAGGACTTTGCTATGCTTTCAGATTGCTTGTGTAGGGCCTTGGCCCACTTAAAATGGCAGCAGAGACCGCATGGCCCTTTGTTCTATGATCAAAAGGAGAGACATTGAACTCAGTTTCCCAGGATCCTTCACAAATTCACAACTGGATGCGAAGTCCCGCCCATGGACCCAGTCTTAAACGCCATTGGTCGAGCGGCCTACGACCGATGACGTCATCTCGTCAACAAAACCCGCGGACAGATGAATTTCGGCCTCTCTGTGCTAAGCTCTGCCTGGCTGTAAAGGGACATCTGTACTGTGCACGTCCTGAAGGAGTTTTCCCTCCGTTTGGACTGAGAACAAAGAGACCACGTTTTTCTAACCTCGCCATTTGGCCACGGTAGAGTAAGATTAACTTAGCTTTGTTCAAGTCTTATAGTATACTTATATCAACCGGTTCAGTTTCACTGTAAAGCAACAGTGAATTTATTTTGAAAAACGGAAAGGCGACCAGTTTCCCTTCTCCCTCTTTTTCATTCAACGTTGACTACTTTCTGCATTCTTCCCCATCGCTGGATCCGAAGAATAAAGCAGAGATGCGTCTTTTCGCTGACGAGCGTAAGACAAGGAACCATCCAGACCGTTTCTCCTGACCGCTCAATGCAACAGGAATTCCAACGGACAAACCTACTGAAATCACACAGGATTTCCCAAGTAAGGCTTGATATCTGGGCAGATTTAGTTTAGAAACTGTGATTTTTTTCTTGTGAATCTAAATCGTATTTTTGACTCTAAATGCTGATGTTTTGAGTATATATATTTGTATGTTACACTCTGCTCGCTGTTTCGAGTTGGGAGATTTGTTTTAGTTTCTTTTGGGGTTATGTTTGTTTTGTTGAGTGATTTGAACTAGTAATTCAGTCCCGCTGTTACGAGCGGTTACCCTTAACTAAACTGCATGCATTTTTCCTCGCTCCCGCTCGCTCTCATTCTCTCTCTCTCACTGATATTCACTGAGTGAGCGGCGCCTCAGTTCGTGTTCGACTCAGGCTGGTGAACCAAATTCTCTCGCCTGTTTCATCAGTTCCTTTGTGTGTCCGCTCATTTCCATCCGCACGTGGGATCAGCTCCATTTTGGACTTAACCCTCCATTTTGAACCTGATCCTCCATTTTGATTCCTTTGTTACCACACCTGGACACACACACACACACACACACACTAGCATATAGCTCCACTGTTAGCTTAGGATATCCTTGATTTTATTTTTGGATTATATTCAGATAGTATTGGCTGTGTTCACTGGCTGGCAAACCAAATTCTCCCGCCTGTTCCGTCAGTTCCTTTGTGTGTCCGCTCATTTCCACCCACACGTGGTATTAGCTCCATTTTGGATTTAACCCTCCATTTTGAACCTGATCCTCCATTTTGATTCCTTTATTACCACACCTGGACACACACACACACACTAGCATATAGCTCCACTGTTAGCTTAGAATATCCTTGATTTTATTTTTGGATTATATTCGGATAGTATTGGCTGTGTTCACTACTGCTTGATTATAATAAATCTTGTTATATTATAAATAAGTACTCCTGTTTGTTTTTGTTTGAATGTTGTGTTGAAGCCAACCTCTGCCACGTGAAGAACTCCCAAGTTACCTCAGAGTACTATTATGTTATTGGTGTTAGAAACTAACTGTAACTAGATTACTGTTGGATTTGTATACCAATAATTTAACTAGTTTTCCCCCTTGTTGATTATTTTGATTAACAATTAAGATACTCAACCTACAGGGTAGATTTTGTTTTATGAGACTCAATCAGTAACTTGCTATCATTTTTCTCTTTTCAAAGAGTGGTGCCCCGAGAATAGAGTTTAATGAATTAAATTCTATTTAATTACTATTTAGTTATTTAATTATTTTATTATTCCATAATTAATAACAATTAATTATTGATCATTTCTGG
Source organism: Myxocyprinus asiaticus (assembly GCF_019703515.2). Classification (NCBI taxonomy): domain Eukaryota; kingdom Metazoa; phylum Chordata; class Actinopteri; order Cypriniformes; family Catostomidae; genus Myxocyprinus; species Myxocyprinus asiaticus. The sequence continues at coordinate 5,753,331 of NC_059347.1, forward strand.
AGAATAGTTTAATGAGTTAAATTCTATTTAGTTATTTAATTGTTATTTGATTATTCCATAATTAATAACAATTAACTATTGATTATTTCTGGAGAATAGTTTAATGAGTTAAATTCTATTTAGTTATTTAATTGTTATTTGATTATTCCATAATTAATAACAATTAACTATTGATTATTTCTGGAGAATAGTTTAATGAGTTAAATTCTATTTAGTTATTTAATTGTTATTTGATTATTCCATAATTAATAACAATTAATTATTGATTATTTATGATAGTAAAACTGATTTAAACAACCAGTAGCACCTACATAATAATTGGTGCCCCGTGTGAGGCCGTGATAATTGTTGGCTTCCTCCAATATTCTTGCAAATAACTAAATATTTTAGAGTAGCCAAAGGTTTCCTCTCTTGGCTTCCTTTTTCTACAGGAAGTTCAAACTGCTAAGACACAAGGCCGGTTGTGGTTGTGAATCATTGCAAGTGTTATGTTAGTGGTTGCTAATTTGGTACTAATTCATTACTCCTTCTGTTTGTGTTTGAGAGATTCAGTCACTAGATACTAACCAAGTAGTCTGATGTGCTGATACTGTGATTATTTCACCTAAATTAGCAGCTCAAGGAACAGTTAATAATACAAAGCAGTTGCTCATGAGTGACAGGTAAGTGGTTCCCCCTGTGCATTCTTTCCTCAGGATAACGACTGGTGTGTCAGTGTTTTCCACAGAGCAACAAGTGTCGTAAGTCACCACCCTCAAAACTCAGCTAAGTTTCAAAATCGTGAACTCATAAAGAGTTCCTATAGGGGTTCACTGGACATCACCCTCTCACCTGTCAAACCAGGGAGATATGAGTAGCCAGTCCCCATCAGCGTCCGGAGCTGAAGCTCCCAGGTCAGGTGAGGAAACCTCACTGTCCAACTGGGTCGCTGACCTCCTCCTTGTCTCTAGAGAAGAAAGGGAGGAGCTTAACAGCTACACACCATCTCAGTGTGATGCTGAAATGGCCGCCGTGGTAGATAATGCACACGATCCTCAAGGTAAGGTAACCACTATCCACGAGGTAGTTGGTAGGCTGTTTCTACTTTACCACCACAAGGCCCAGTTGCAAATAGCAACACTCAAGGGCGAGGTAAAAACACTTACAGCCCAGTGTAGTCGGCTTGATGCAAGCAATTGCGCTTTACATCGAGACCTCCAGACTACAAATACTATGCTGGAGGAGTGTGTAGAAAGACTCCAGTCGGCTGAAAAGGAAAGCCGAGAGGTTGCTGACGACCGAGTCCGGCAAGAAAGTCGAGACATACGGGCTAAAGCTCAAGAAGCACTCCGCTACCCCATCTTTGACCAGAGTGGGGCAGAGGAATCAGAGGATGGCGCTACAGTGAAATACCCTACCCCTGGTTCAGGTAGTATTTCAAAACCGTTGATCCAACTCCAGGAGTTAGAGCGCATCCCTGTTCGGGACGTGAGTCCACCATGTTTCGGGGGCAAGGCCACATTTCGGCAGTCTTCCCCTCAGGCGTCTTTTAGGCCCCGCCCCAGCAGGATGCCTTCCTCCCCACAAGGAGGAAGTGGTCTCACCCAACGCCATGGCAATGGGGGCAGGTACTGGTACTCATCCTCTGACGAGTCAGATGGATACAAGCGGGACCAAGACACATGTCTACGCATGCGCCAGCTTGACTCCTTTGCGAAGGACATAGAACGTTTCGACCCAGCAAGCCGAGATTCAAATGTCAACGATTACCTTAGGGAAACTGAACATTGTCTTGCCGACTTGCCTCATGCCTCGGCGCGTGAGAAGTTGAAACTCATCTGGAAAACAACTTCCAGAAGTGTCCACGCTTTCGTCGAGACTCAACCGCCGCGCATTCGTGACAGCTATCCGAGGCTTTGCAGGGTTCTGTGCGAGGAGTACTCGCCATATACTGATGAAACATCAGCCACCCTCAGTGCCTTCCGCATCCAACAGAAGCGGTTGGAGCCTCCTAGGGAGTACTATAGGCATTTAAGAAATGCATACTTCCAAGGAAGTAATGAGCCAGGTCTGGAAGAAGAGCGAGGATTCAGGTCTCTCTTCCTCCATAACCTCCATCCCTGTGTGCGAACCCACGTTACACTGATGTGTAAACAGGGTAGACTGACCATGCAGGGAATTAGGAAGATGGCCCAAATGACTTGGGAAACAGTTGTGCGTCCGACTGATAAACCAGAAGACGATGTCAGAGTCCTAGACATCCAGTCTTCGGAGAGGACAGACTTAGGGCTTGAGGGCTATGAAATACCTCAGCCTAGAGTAAGCTGCGACGCGACAGCCCCAAAACGTTTGCCCAACTACCCACAGGGGGGTTGGAGAAACCAAGGGAATGACAACAAGGGTCCCTCCCAGGGTCAGAAAAAACAGAAAAAACAGAATCCCTCTCCAAAGAAAAAGAATGTCAGGTTTGTAAAAAGCCCCAGACAGTGGAATGGAAACAAAGGGAATCATTCGGAGCCTCCTGGAAAGACTGATCTGAAGCGTCAGCTCAACCTCATCCAGAAAAGCTTAGCGGACGTGACAAAGCACATCGAAGGGTCAGACGATGGCCACAAAAAAACCCAATGGTGACAGTCCGTCAGCATGACTAGCCCATACACTTCCCTGTTCTTTCCCCAAAGTCTACTTTGTAGGCTGGGAGAAGAACACAGGGAATACCCATGCTCTGCTTTTTAAATTTTTGGGAGACCTTGTCCACAAGGGTAATGCCAGACGCATATACACCTCAGTGTCGGTAGGAAGGTGTATAGACATCCATGCGTTACTGGACACTGGGTCTGAAATCAGCCTAATGTGCGAGGAGACTTTTGCAGAAGTCGCCAGGGCAATGCTCTCTCATGGTAAACCACTGCAGACAGAGTCCTGTGAGGTGAGCCTTGTGAGCTACACACAAAACAGAGCCCCCATCACAAAACGCGCTTGGCTTGATATCACCTTCCAGGAGACGACCCTAAATCATCCCATTTACATCTGTGCTTTCGACACAGAACAACTTCTTATCGGCCATGACCTGTTGGACCGACTGGCCCCGCTGATCGACTGCCTTCGCGGGCACATGTGGGCCCAGGTCACAACCCCGAATCCGGTCTGTCTAGCCCACAGCCATCACGCTTCAGACGACCGGGTCACTTATATCCAAGAGTCAGGAAAGACCACTTGTGACACTGTTCTTGAGTCAGCTCTTTGTCATTACCCAGACATCCAGACTCATCTTGGCTCTGAGCCTCTTGAGTTATCTGTGACTCCACCGACACCGCAGCTTGGCGGACCCGTGAGCACCCACGAATCATTCCTTTGCTCACTAGAAAATTTAAATCCCGCGTTGTACAGCCCCTGCATAGCTGGAGGCGTGCATGCTAACGGTATCTTGGTACCTGATGTGTTTGTCGCACTCTGGTCTGAAGTCTGCTGTTAGTCAAGCTTTGTATGACAAGTTGTGTCAGAACAGCTCCTCTCTGTCTTTTGTGCGCAAAAGTCACCGCCTTTCTACAGAGTCACCGCAGAGGCCCATCAAGGCTATTGGGATATGTGCTCTTTCCATTCAAATTGGAAAGAAGAGGTTTACACACTTCATGAGTGTGATTCCCCAACTTGATTCCTCACTCCTTGTGGGGGCCGATATCCTTGTTAGGTTAGGTGCTCTACTGGACACTGTCAACCAGGTCCTATGGTCTCAGGCAAGCATTGAAAACCATCCGGCAGTGGTTGATCCAGAACACATGTTGTCTGATCAGACCATCCCTCAGGCATGTCAGGCAGCGAGCGAGTTTGACCTGACTATCCCAGCTAGAACTGCAGGTGCCCCTGTCCGCCTCATGATCCTCAAGGGACAGATGATACCTGGTTCACAGGCATTCTTCCAACCCTTGCCATACTTCTGGGAACTCAGCCTGACCATCTGTGGTACACCTCTGCTTGAGCTCAACAACCGCTCAGCTTACTTGCTTGTCCAGAACCTAATGAACATACCAACTGTTGTGACGGCATGTAGACCCTTAGGGTTGCCGATCGACAGCTCGTTTCATGACTTCGAGCTGACAGTGCCCGTGATTGGAGAGCTGCCTCCATCCTTGACGAGGGGGGAGAACCTCGAACCCCTCCTTCTCACCTTCCCGAACAAAATGATTACAGTTGCTTGTCATGAGGGGCTACACAATAAAGAAGTCTGCAGTACTGCCTTGGGCACGGAAACGGACATGATTGTGTATGCCCTCACTGCTCACTCGGGTGACATGATTTCAACTGGTGACGAAGCCGGTTCCCCACCAGAGGAACCTTATCCGGGATTCGAGGATGAAATAGCACAACAACTCATTAAGGCAGATGCCTTAACGACAGAGAGTCAAAGACAAGAACTGCGGAAGTTGTTTTACGACTTCCAACAGATCTTTTCAAGGGATTCCAACGACTGTGGAATCACCAAACTCCATACAGTTCGTATCCCAACTGACCCAAATGCACCACCCACATTCGTACGCCAGTACAGAATTCCTTTAGCTGCCTACGAGTCAATCCAAGAGATACTTGACACGTTGCTAAGGAAACGCATTATTCGGGAGTGTAACTCCACATACAACTCCCCATTGTGGCCGGTGTTGAAGCCAAATGGAAAGTGGCGCTTGACAATTGACTATCGACAACTGAACAAACAGGTCCCTCTTTCACGATGGCCCATGATCCACCTGGATCAGGAGCTTGCGAAAGTGAAAAGAGCCTGTTTCTTTTCGACCATCGACGTGTCCAATGGGTTATGGAAAATGACAGTCGACTCAGTAGATCAGTACAAGCTGGCTTTCTCTTTTGGCAATTGACAGTTCACTTGGAACCGATGCCCATTCGGATATTCAAACTCTCCAGCTGAGTTTAATATCTTCTTCCACAAAGCCATGAGTGATGCTGCTGCCCGTGGCAACCTGATTTATGTGGGTGACATCCTCATGCGAAGTCAGACATTTGAAGAACATCTGACTGAAATACGATATGTGCTCAACCAGCTTTCCAGCGCAGGAGCCAAGCTGTCCCTCTCCAAGGGTCAGTGGTGCTGCACCAAGGTTGAGTACGTGGGCTTATTGGTGGGTGCCAATGGCATTGAACCCCAAGCAGGGAGAGTTCAAGCCATCCAAAACATCAAAGCCCCAACCGACGTGTCAGAACTCAGGAGCTTCTTGGGCATCTGCAACTACTCCAGACAGTTTATCGAAGACTATGCGAAGATAGCCAGGCCCCTTACTGAGCTCCTCTGGAAAGACAAGGTCTTTGAATGGGGAGACCCTCAAGAACAGGCTTTCAGAGAACTGAAAGCAAAGCTCTGTTCAGCTCCTTGTCTTGCCTACCCAGACAAGGATAAGGAGTTTCATTTAGAGGCGAGCTTCTCCTCCCACTGCCTCAGCACCGCCCTGGCACAGAGGTATGACAAAGAGAACCGAGTCGTTGCCTACGCAAGCCGACATCTGAGCAGTGTAGTGCTGAAGTTCTCTGAATGTGAGAGAGCCCTCCTAGCCACAGTCTGGGCTGTGGAACACTTTTGCAGCTACATCGGGGGTCAGAAGGTATTCATCGAAACTTGCCACCAGCCTGTCTCCTTCCTCAATAGCCAGCGGCTAAGAGAAGGACGAGTGTCCAACAGTCGCATCGCGTCATGGATGATGGCACTACAAGGCTACGACATTGAAGTCAGGTACGCTCAGAACCACAAGATGGCTTTGGGTCAGGGCCTGGCCGAATGCCATCATTGTGACTGTGAAGGACAGACAGGTTCCCCGCCCTTCCTTGTTACCACTCCTTCTCTTCCCTCAAATCATCATTACTATGATGAAACCGTCTGTCAAGACCTCACGAAGGTTTACGTGGATGGCTGCTCTTTTCACCATGAGAGCCAGACCCGAGCTGGAGTGGGCATAGTCTGGGTCAATTACGGCAGGTATCGCATACGCTATGCACAGACACATCCAAACACTACACACTAGACTGGATGCAATGACACTCATTCCACAGCGTTTCAAGCTCCTGTCTACCCCTCTACCACTAACTGCTCCTAACTCTGCCCAGGAACAGTTATACTAACTGTAACAATCTTTCCCATTTTCCTTTTCATAATCATTGAAAACTCAGGGATAACAAAGGGTTGTTGCAATGTTTGATGTGTTTTACCAATGTGAAGTGCTGTTTTTATAGAAATTATGTTAGCTAGCCTAGTTAGAATTCATCTGCCCAGATGTTACCTACTATGACTGCCCAGGTATCAAAAGCCTTTATGAACTGCTAATGTTTCAGGAACTAAGCTCATGCAAACCCAGGACACATGGACTGGACAACTTTCGGGTTGCTCTCAAGGACTGAACTGTTCAACTTTTGGGTTGCTCTCAAGGACTGTGGCAGGAACCCCAACCTTAAGACCAAAGGGGGGAGGTGTAGGGCCTTGGCCCACTTAAAATGGCAGCAGAGACCGCATGGCCCTTTGTTCTATGATCAAAAGGAGAGACACTGAACTCAGTTTCCCAGGATCCTTCACAAATTCACAACTGGATGCGAAGTCCCGCCCATGGACCCAGTCTTAAACGCCATTGGTCGAGCGGCCTACGACCGATGACGTCATCTCGTCAACAAAACCCGCGGACAGATGAATTTCGGCCTCTCTGTGCTAAGCTCTGCCTGGCTGTAAAGGGACATCTGTACTGTGCACGTCCTGAAGGAGTTTTCCCTCCGTTTGGACTGAGAACAAAGAGACCACGTTTTTCTAACCTCGCCATTTGGCCACGGTAGAGTAAGATTAACTTAGCTTTGTTCAAGTCTTATAGTATACTTATATCAACCGGTTCAGTTTCACTGTAAAGGAACAGTGAATTTATTTTGAAAAACGGAAAGGCGACCAGTTTCCCTTCTCCCTCTTTTTCATTCAACGTTGACTACTTTCTGCATTCTTCCCCATCGCTGGATCCGAAGAATAAAGCAGAGATGCGTCTTTTCGCTGACGAGCGTAAGACAAGGAACCATCCAGACCGTTTCTCCTGACCGCTCAATGCAACAGGAATTCCAACGGACAAACCTACTGAAATCACACAGGATTTCCCAAGTAAGGCTTGATATCTGGGCAGATTTAGTTTAGAAACTGTGATTTTTTTCTTGTGAATCTAAATCGTATTTTTGACTCTAAATGCTGATGTTTTGAGTATATATATTTGTATGTTACACTCTGCTCGCTGTTTCGAGTTGGGAGATTTGTTTTAGTTTCTTTTGGGGTTATGTTTGTTTTGTTGAGTGATTTGAACTAGTAATTCAGTCCCGCTGTTACGAGCGGTTACCCTTAACTAAACTGCATGCATTTTTCCTCGCTCCCGCTCGCTCTCATTCTCTCTCTCTCTCACTGATATTCACTGAGTGAGCGGCGCCTCGGTTCGTGTTCGACTCAGGCTGGTGAACCAAATTCTCTCGCCTGTTTCGTCAGTTCCTTTGTGTGTCCGCTCATTTCCATCCGCACGTGGGATCAGCTCCATTTTGGACTTAACCCTCCATTCTGAACCTGATCCTCCATTTTGATTCCTTTGTTACCACACCTGGACACACACACACACACACACACACTAGCATATAGCTCCACTGTTAGCTTAGGATATCCTTGATTTTATTTTTGGATTATATTCAGATAGTATTGGCTGTGTTCACTGGCTGGCAAACCAAATTCTCCCGCCTGTTCCGTCAGTTCCTTTGTGTGTCCGCTCATTTCCACCCGCACGTGGTATTAGCTCCATTTTGAATTTAACCCTCCATTTTGAACCTGATCCTCCATTTTGATTCCTTTATTACCACACCTGGACACACACACACACACACACACACTAGCATATAGCTCCACTGTTAGCTTAGAATATCCTTGATTTTATTTTTGGATTATATTCGGATAGTATTGGCTGTGTTCACTACTGCTTGATTATAATAAATCTTGTTATATTATAAATAAGTACTCCTGTTTGTTTTTGTTTGAATGTTGTGTTGAAGCCAACCTCTGCCACGTGAAGAACTCCCAAGTTACCTCAGAGTACTATTATGTTATTGGTGTTAGAAACTAACTGTAACTAGATTACTGTTGGATTTGTATACCAATAATTTAACTAGTTTTCCCCCTTGTTGATTATTTTGATTAACAATTAAGATACTCAACCTACAGGGTAGATTTTGTTTTATGAGACTCAATCAGTAACTTGCTATCATTTTTCTCTTTTCAAAGAGTGGTGCCCCGAGAATAGAGTTTAATGAATTAAATTCTATTTAATTACTATTTAGTTATTTAATTATTTTATTATTCCATAATTAATAACAATTAATTATTGATCATTTCTGGAGAATAGTTTAATGAGTTAAATTCTATTTAGTTATTTAATTGTTATTTGATTATTCCATAATTAATAACAATTAACTATTGATTATTTCTGGAGAATAGTTTAATGAGTTAAATTCTATTTAGTTATTTAATTGTTATTTGATTATTCCATAATTAATAACAATTAATTATTGATCATTTCTGGAGAATAGTTTGAGTTAAATTCTATTTAGTTATTTAATTGTTATTTGATTATTCCATAATTAATAACAATTAATTATTGATTATTTATGATAGTAAAACTGATTTAAACAACCAGTAGCACCTACACTTGAAATAAGAGAGGGGGACATCTACAGGGAGAGATCGTAGCAGGTAGTTAAAATTTTGGAATACAATTCATTTTAATAACATTAACCTTCCCAGTTATAGATAAATGTAATGAAGCCCACCTGCCCACATCACTCAAACCTTTTTTAAGGGGTCAAAATTAACTCAAAATAAATCAGACAAATTTGCTGGGAATAAAATGCCCAAATACTTAATGCCCTGTCTGGGCCACTGGAAGGTGCCCGGCTGAAAAGCTGTTATCTTCGGATTTGGACCAATTGACTCTGTATCCTGAGATCACAGAAAAGGAATTAATAATTCTGTGGAGACAAGGCATAGATCTAGAAGGGTCGAAGATGAATAATAAAGTATTATCTGCGTTAAGCAAAAGCTTACGTTCCACACCTCCCGCCATCACCCCTGGAAAATCATCCTCCTTTCTTATGCTAATGGTTCCAGGGCAAGACAGAACAATAATGGGGAAAGAGGGCAACCCTGCCGGGTGCCCCTATCCAGAGTAAAATAATCTGAAATTATTCCATTTGTTTGTACCACCGCTAATGGGTGCCTGTAAAGTAACTTAATCCATCCAATAAATGTACTGCCAAACCCATACATTTCCAAAATCTTAAAAAGATAATCCCATTCTACCATATCAAACACCTTGTCGGCGTCAAGTGAGATGGCAGCGACTGGAGTCTGATCATTCGCCACTGACCACATGATACTGATGAACGCCTAATGTTATCAGAAGAGCTGCAGCCCCGAATAAACCCCACCTGATTTATATGTATAAGAGATGTCATAACTTAATCGATTAGCCAAAATTTTTGACAATATTTTAACATCTAGCTGGATAAGGGAAATTGGACGGTAACTCTTACACTCGCTTGGATCTTTGTCCCTTTAAAGAAACAGACTGATCCGGGCTTGTGTCATGGTTGGCGGAAGCTTTCCATGATTTTGTATAAACTTCTAGCAAAAGTGGAGCCAGTTCTGTAGCATAAGATCTAAAAAACTCAGTGGCAAAGCCATCTGGCCCCGGATCCTTGCCTTTAGGCAAGGCCTTAATTACCTCACCAAGCTCCTCCAAGTTTATCTAAGAATCAAGAAAATTGCTCAGTCGTCAGTTTAGGGAGTTCTAAAGGTTCCACAAAATGTCTAATATCTTCATCAATAGATGAAGACATAGAACTATAGAGATCAATATAGAATTCTTTAAAAGCATTATTAATATCAATGGCCGAGGTAAAAATTTCACCACCAGCAGATTTCGCTGAGGGAATGGTAGAAAAAGACTCTCTCTGCTTTATATATCTATCCAAAAACTTCCCTGCTTTGTCCCCCGACTCAAGATATGACTGTCTTGCCCTGAAAAGCCAAAACTCCACCTTCCGTGACAAAATAGTATTATATCTGTATTTCAATCGGGTCAATTCCCTGAGGCCATCAGATGACATTCGGCACTTCAGCTCTGCCTCTGCACTTTTAATATTCCCTTCCAACTCCACGAGTTCTCGTGCTTTGGATTTTTTGGTGAATGAGGCATACTGTATGATCTGGCACCTCGGAAGAACCGCTTCTAGTGCCTCCCAAGCCCGTCTACAGAGGATACTGAGGACCAGTATCAGAACCCTCCATATTAACATTGATTTCAACCTTTAACATTTGTTGGAAATCAGGATTTTGCAAAAGGGATGCATTAAAGCAGCAACTATATGATTTTTTTCTCCATATGTGGCAACACCTCTAAACACACCAGGGTGTGATCTGAGACTAAAATGTTTCCAGTTGATGAAATGAGGGACTTAGATATATATAAAAAAAATCTATTCTAGAATAAATTTTATGGACTGATGAAAAGAATGTATAGTCCCTACCAGATGGGTTCAAAAGTCTCCAAATATCTGTAAGACCAAGATTTTTACACATCCTTTGAAGCGTCAATGTTGCTCTAGGGGGCTTACACACTTTTGCTTCACTATGATCAAGGACTGAATCTATCAACAGATTAAAGTCTCCTCCCAATATTATCTCATGAGGGGTGCCAGCGGCATGCAACTTCCCTTCAAGATCTATAAAAAAAGCCCTGATCATCAGTGTTAGGTGCGTAAATATTAGCCAAAATCAACCTTTGCCCTGAATTTCTGCTAAAACAATAATGACTCTTCATAATTTCTTTAATCTTTTTGAGACATTTGAATTATAGATGTTTACTTATCAATGTAATGACTCCCCTGCTCTTACTTGAGCCAGCACTAAAGAAAACATGTCCACCCCATATCTTCCCAAATTTTTCAGCTTCCTACGGGGAAAGATGCATTTTTTGAAGAAACACTATATCATATTTCTTACATTTAAAAAAATAAATAACCTTCCTTCTTTTTATGGGGTGCCCCAATCCATTCACATTCTACGTGGAGAGAGACAATCCACTAATATTAACATTTGACATTTTGACATATTAGAAAAAATAGACTGTGTCAAAAATAAAATTATAAAGACCACATTCTCCATTTGTGCAACAAATAACCCCCAAATTTCCCCGGAACAAAAAAAAAAAAAAAAACAGAAAAAAGAAAATCGTGTGCACAACAGCGCCAACCGGCATCCATCCCTCTAAACTCAAACAGTCCATGTACGCCTACGAGAGTCCCCGTGACAACTTTGCCGTCGGATTGCTTCAATACAAATTTTGTGAGACAGAATTACACAGCAAAATAGTCTATAAAACAAACTCCAGACAATAAACAGAATAAACACAAATAACGTGTAGATTCAATCTAGCGGAACCAGCACAAAAAAAACAAAAAAAAAGACAGGGCTGTTCAGTTTTTCGTGCAGTCAAACGAATGTTCACTAAGCCGGCCCATTCGGCCGATAAATGAGTGCAACAAAAGACCCAATCACTCCAATGTCCTGCAAGAGATATTCCTCAAAACAAACTCCAGGCCACAGGAGGCATAAGCACAAAAAGAGACGAAAAAGTCACCCAGCTTCCTCGGACAGTCAAGTGAAAATTCAGTGAGTCAGGCCCACTAAACAGCAACATGAAAGTCACAAAATGGCTTACTCACACCAATGTTTTTATGAAGGACAGTGCTTGCTGTGGGCATGTAAATTCTCTACGTCCATCCTTAGTATCTATTCTCAATTTGGCCGGAAACATCAGAGCAAAAGCAACCTTCCGTTGATGTAAGAGTTTCTTGCATTCCTTGAATCGATCATGTTTCTCTCTTGTCGAATTTGCAAAGTCTGGGAACAAGAAAATGCTGTGGTTCTTCCAAGAATGCTTTCCTTTTACTCCTCTCCTTGCGTAACACAAGTTCTTTATTGGATGATCTCAGAAATTTGGCCAGAATTGATTGGGGCCTGTCTCCCTCAGTGGATCTCTGAGCCAGGACTCTGTGAGCTCGCTTGATTTCCAGCTTATGGCCTGTTATGTCGAGAGAACTCGGGAAGAGCTCGTCTAAGAATTATACCATATCTCGGCCTTCCTCATGCTCAGGAATTCCAACAATTCGGATGTTGTTTCATCGATTACGATTCTCCAAATCCTCCAGTTTTTCCCAAACGCATTGCAAATCCACCTTGGTTGCTAGCGGATTAGCAGCTAATTCCCTCTCTGATGACTCCAGATAATCGATCCGTTTCTCGACGTCCCCCGTTCTTGTAACCAACTCAGTGAATTTAGACTCCATGGCCATAATCAATCGATGCATTACAGCAAGATCCTCCAAGTCCGCTATGACCTGCGTCAGCATTACAGACATGCTGGACAGTTGACGCTGGATCTCTCCCACCGCACCGTCCAGACTGAGTCCCTGGTCTGCGGCCGTGTCAGGGGTGTCAGCTTGAGCACGTAAGTGTCTTGTAATATCTCCAGAACCCGAGGATTTTGAATTCTTTGACATTGTCTTCATAGAACAGTTAAGAATCAGGGTGTATCGAATCTCACCGGTTTATGACACAAATAGTAATAAAACTAGCATAGTGCGCAGAGCTCGCCGTTCACATGTCCGACCCTTGCATGGCGCCACCGGAACTCCTGCAGAACGGTGTCTTGAAAAAGATGTCGCTAAGCAAATGGCTTTTTATGTTCTTTATGTACTGTACACAATAAAACAAACACATTGCTATAGTGTTTCAGATGCACAAGTGATAAAGGATACTCAATTCGTCTGAGCACAAGCAGGGAGATAATCCACTTGCTGTAAAGTTGTGTAATCACACACATGCTGCACATGTACACACACAATCAGACATACATGCACACAGACATGCATGATGCAACACACAAGCAAACATGTATATGCACACTGAAAAGAAACAACAAGCATTCAAATACATTATGGTTTTACTATCAAAGCTGTCTGCAAATGGGTTTTCAGAAATGTTTTCAGTTCATTAGTATTCTTTTTCTGTCTTTCACACCAACACAAACACAGGTGAACAAGCTTACTGTACACATGCCACACACAGCTAAGAAGGTTGTAGATAGCGGACACACACGTACATACCTGAAGATACTAGGCTACTACAGCATATTTGAGAAAGTTAAGTTGCATTTTTAGAAATGTTGCTTTTTAAATTTCAAATGTTGAAATTTAGCCAAGTTGCTGTCTGTCATATTGCTGTAATTTGGTTAATATTTCAGTCAATATTAAAGTACTAAAAGAGGTATTAGTGTCACATTTGTTTGTTTTTTCACAGGTTTGATTGGTTTTAGAAAGTAATTAGTAATCTAATCACTTTCCAGATGAAGTAATTAGTAAAGTAATCTAATTACAATTTTCCAAAAGTAATCAGTAGTGGATTGCTTTTTTAAAAGTAACTTACCCAACACTGCTGCCTTATAATCAAGGCCGTAGCAAGAAATTTTGGGCCCCCTGACTTTATATTACTCTGGGCCACTTTCATATGAAAAATACAGTTTAAAATTTGTTGTGGGCCCCTAGAATCGTTACCACCTTTCACCCCACTAGCTACGGCCCTGATAGCACATGTTCAAATCCGAGATGTCTGTTTAAGAGCGTTTCATCTGGAAAGAATCACAATCTAATTAACATCTGCTAAAAATCTCATTTATATCACTCATTATTGTTCAGGACAAAGTGATGTCACATAACTAATTATTTTCTTTCCAGTATATTTATTCAGCCCTTTACTATTAATAAAAAAAAAACACAAACAGTTTTTCTACTGTCGTAACGGCAAAGTGTCAGAAAGTGGATAAGATAACCAACCAATCAGAAGGCGTCGTCAAGCTGGTGACATAGACAACTTTCGGCCAATCATTTAAGGTCTTATAACAATAGCGGGAGTTACCGGAATATGGGTGGGGAAAAAATAAAATTGCGGAGCAGTTAACAATCATTAGGCCATATCGGAAATTTATGACAAACTGTCACTAATGATCATCTGTTGATAATGATAATGATATAGTCTTGTTGAAATATGACAGTGTTTACTTTTAATTGTTTATATTGTAATACGTTGTAGATTATTGTAGGGGTGCACGTTTTATTTCCCTTATCTGTTTGAATGAGTCCCCCGTGTATTTCAAAGTTAAAGTGCCTATAAAGTTTAAAGTTCCACGCTATTAATCAAATTGAATTGAATACTGCTGAATCTTTTAAGGAATTAAAGAAAGCGCCAGAACGCTGCAGATCCTAATCTGTGTTGTTTCTTTTAATTTTCTGCAGTTACAATCTCATCCATCCATGTTTGAGACCGGTAACAATATATTAGTAAATTACTGGCCTGAAACTGGCCTTTTGTCATATATTGTGAATTGTGTGAATATGCTTTTCTACATTATTACAATTACCACAAAACCCAGCGATTCTTGTCAAATCCAGCAAAATTGTGCAAACTCATATTTTGGTTTCCATTCTTGAAGCTAACACATTAATGTTGTAATATTAGTTTTAAATATTAGTTTTCAAGATGACTGCATTTAAGAAAAGACTTAAAATTCTTTAACCAGCTTACTTCAACCCCAGACCTTTGAGCATGTAACACTAATTAATTGCTTTATTACAGCAATAGAATTAAAAAAAAATTTTTTTTACCCTAACCTACTGAGTTGATAATTTTGTCTTTATAGATTTTTTTTTTTTTTTTTTACTTCATTGTTTGGTGCATAACATACGAGACCTGCTCCATCATTTTAAATAAAAAATACTTATATCCTCGATGAATCATTGCAGATCCTTTTCAGATGGCCCAACTGTCAGTTGAAATTTAAATGATTTTCACGCTTCAGGACAGTGATATGTACAGTAAATGTCGTCCAGTGGTAGTGGACACAACTGAAGCACACCCTTTATCGGTGACTCTGAACAATGGTAAAACTTCATTGTTGTGACAACGTGGTGACAACCTCCACGACACCGTAAATGTAATTTCTGTAAACATTTCTGTGTTTGCTGGGTTGTGGGATAGGGAGCTGCCTGAATCATACATCTGAGTAGACTCACTCCCTGTCAAAATCATAGGCTTGAGGGTCTGTCAACAGAAACCTCCATCACTCAAAGGGATATTTCACCCAAAAATTAAAATTCTATCATCATTTACTCACCCTCATGTCATCCCAGATATGTATGACTTTCTTCTGCAGAACACAAATTATGATTTTCTGAAGAATATTTCTCTATACTCTGTAGGGCAGCTGTGGCTCAGGTGGTAGAGCAGGTTGTCCACTAATCGCAGGGTTAGCAGTTTGATTCCCAGCCCACATAACTCCACATGCCGAAGTGTCCTTGGATTAGACATGAAGCTCCAAAACGTTGCTTTTGCCTTGAATGGCAGCTCTGCTGTCACTGGTGTGTGTGTGTGTGTGTGTGTGTGTAAATGGGTGAATGAGACACAGTGTAAAGTGCTTTGTAGAACCGCTAAGGTTAAAAAATGTACCATTACCATTTTAGGTTCATGCAATGCAGGTGAATGGGTGACAATATTTTGATGCTCCAAAAAGCACATAAAAGCATCATAAAAGTAATCCAAATGACTCCACTATTTTAATCAATATCTTCAGAAGTGATATGATTGGTGTGGGTGAGAAACAGATCAATATTTAAAGGGATAGTTCAACAAAAAATTAAAATTCTCTTATTATTTACTCACCATCATGATATCCCAGGTATGTATGACTTTCACTCTCCACTAGCTCAGTAGGTCCTTAAAATGCAAGTGAATGGTAATTTCTCTTTTGAAGGTACAAAAATCACAGACATTCAGCATAAACGTCATCCATACAACACCAGCTGTTAAATTAATGTCTTTTAAAGGGATACGATCGCTTTTGGTGCGAATAAAGATCAATATTTTAGTACTTTTTAGCTATAATCCAATGCTTCAAGAGAGGGTGGAGTCCCAGTGGACTCTCGTGTGATGTATTCGCTTGCCATGGATACCGAGGTAATCTCACGTTCTCCACTCGGTTGAGACATCCATGATAAGCACACAAACGCACCATTGTGAGTAAAGAAACGGATAATAGCATATCTAAACCAAAATCAACCAAATTACTGTACAGCATTCCTCCTCCTTACTGGTAAACAGCACTGCTCTTCCAGCTGTGATGAACATGTGTCAGTTCTCACTTGTTTCAAATGTTAATGTGATTATGTCACACTGCTTATGTACTGCTGACGACCGGAAGCATGATTTAGAGTAAAAAAAAAAACGTAAATATTTATCTTTTTCGCACCAAAAGCGATCGTGTCACTTTAGAAGACATTAATTTAACAGCTGGTGTCGTATGGATGAAATTTATGTTGACTGTCTGTGATTTTTGGACCTTTAAAAGAGAAATCACCATTCACTTGCATTTTAAGGACCTACTGAGCTAAGAAATTTCTCACTATTTTTTCAAATGTGTTCTGGTGAAGAAAAAGTCATACACACCTGGGATATCATGAGAGTGAGTAAATAATAAGATCATTTTTATTTTTGGGTGAACTATCCTTTTTTTCCTAGAAATTCTTCTCCCTGCCCAGTAGAGGGCGATATGATAAATGTGAATTACAAAAAAAAAAAAAAAAAAGAATTTGAAAGTGGAGATTGAGCAGGGAGGGGAATTTATAGAAAAAAAGGACTGAAATATTTATTTGTTTCTCACCCACACCTATCATATTGCAGAAGACACTGATTTAACCATTGGAGTCTTATGGATTACTTTTATGATGATTATGTGAATTTTGGAACTTCAAAATTTTGGCACCCATCACTTGCATTGTATGGACTAAAACAGCTGAGATATTCTTCTAAATATCTTCATTTCAGTTCAGCAGATGAAAGAAAGTCATACACTTCTGGGATGACATGAGGGTGAGTAAATGATAAAAGAATTTTAATTTTTGGGTGAACTAATCCTTTGAAGGTTTAAAAAGAAAATTCAGTCATTGTTTACTCACCCCTGTGCTGTTATTATAACCCCATATGACTTTCATTTTCTTAACACAAAGGGAGAAATTGTAAAAAAAATAAAAAATAAATAAATAATAAAATAATTGTGCTCAGTGATGAAAAACAATAGTAGTTTATGGTGACCACCTCTTCAAGCTTCATAAACACGCAAAAGTATAATTCAGAAGTCTAAAAAAACTGTTCCATGAGATCAATATTGTTCTGAGGAACTTATAAAGAAAATATAAATACAGTCTTCTCTAGCACTCTTGATAGTGTCGCCCCCTTTCAGTTAAAGAAAATGAAAGAAAAAAGCCCTGCACCATGGTACAATGATCACACTCATGATCTCAAGAGAGCAGCTTGGAAAATGGAGCGCAAGTGGAAGAATACAAAATTTGAGATATTTCGCGGTGCATGGAAGGATAGTGCCTGTAGCTATAGACAGGCACTAAAAACTAAAATAACCAAAACAATTCTAGGTGTTTATTCAGTACTGTGGCTAAATTGGTTAGGAATAAAGCCTCGACTGAACCAGATATTCCGTCGCAGCACAATATTAATGACTTAATTAATTTCTTTACTGATAAAATTGAAATCATCAGAAATAAAATTGGAATTATCCAATCGTCTGTCACAGTACCTCAGAAAACGGTGTCTTATAATTTTCCTCAAGATCATCTTCAATCCTTCATTGACATAGGTCATGAAGAGCTAACAAAACTTATCAAAACATCAAAAGCCACAACATGTATTCCCTGTAATCTCAGTGTCTCTTCTTAATATTATTAACTCCTCGCTATCCTTAGGACATGTCCCATGAAACTTTAAAATGGCAGTTATCAAACCGCTTATTAAGAAGCAACAGCTTGATCCTGGAGAATTGGCTAATTATAGACCGATTTCAAATCTCCCGTTTATGTCGAAAATACTAGAAAAGGTAGTGTCCTCCCAACTGTTAATTTTTTACAAAGAAATAGTATTCAGTGTTTCAGTCAGGACATCACACTACCACATCATAGTACAAAGACTGCACTTATCAGAGTTACAAATGACTTGCTCTTATCATCTGATCGCAGCTGCATTTCTCTTCTAGTGGTTTTAGATCTTAGTGCTGCCTTTGACACCATAGATCACGACATTCTCTTGAATAGGCTTGAGAATTATGTTGGCATTTGTGGACTTGTATTAGCTTGGTTTAGGTCCTATTTAGCAGACCGCTACCACTTTGTCTGTGTAAACAAGGAATTGTCAAATCAAACAAAAGTATGGAGTGCCACAGGGATCAGTTTTAGGGCCTCTGCTTTTCTCCTTATATATGCTTCCCCTGTGAGATATTATCAGGAATCGTGGAATAAGTTTCCACTGTTATGCTGACGATACCCAACTTTATATTTCTTCAAAACCCGATTAAATTTCACAATTCTCCAAATTAGCAGAGTGTATCAATGAATTCAAAAATTGTATGGCCAGAAATGTCCTTCTATTCAATTCTGACAAAACAAAACTAATTATTGGACCAAAAACCTCTAAAAATAAGCAGATCAAATATAATTTGACTCTTGATGGATTTACTGTTACATTGTCTTCTATAGCAAAGAACTTAGGTGTTATATTTGATTCCAATCTGTCCTTTGAAAATCAAATTTCCAGTGTTTGTAGAACAGCATTCTTCCACCTTAGAAATATTGCTAAGTTACGGCACGTTCCCTGTTGGTGATGCTGAAAAACTAATTAATGCGTTCATGACCTCAAGACTAGATTATTCAAATGCATTACTGGGAGAATGTCCAGCAAATTCAATAAATAAACTTCAATTGGTTCAAAATGCAGCAGCCAGAGTGCTGACTAGAACCAAGAAATATGATCATATTAGCCCCATTTTTATCATCGTTACATTTGCTACCTGTTAAATTTATTAATTTTACAATTTTGTTAACTACGTACAAAGCTTTAAATGAACTAGCTCTGCAGTACTTAAGTGACCTACTACCATGCTATATTCCATTACATTCAATACAATCGCAAAATTCTGGACTGTTAATAGTTCCTAGAATATCCAAATCCACAAAAGGAGGTAGATCTTTTTCCTTTTTGGCTCCTAAACTACAGAATAGTCTCCTTAACACTGTTTGGGATACAGACATACTCACTCAGTTTAAGTCTAGACTAAAGACTAATCTATTTAGCCAGGCATACACCTAATTTATCCATCAACTCACAATTAGGCTGTTTTAGTTAGGTCTGCCGGAACAGAAACATTTATCATGATCTATAACCCTGCAAAAAATTTAATGGCATCTATGCTACTATTATTCTGTTTGTTTCCCTGTCTCAACCTCGGGATTCATATAAATAAATAAATAAAAATCATGTATTCAAAATAATACCTAAATTGACTGAGTGATGCACGTAGTGGTCAGTGAAGTGTCCTCACAGGCTGTAGTTTGCAGTCCTGTGTTGGTAGTCTATTGACTGAAATGCTGCAGGCAGTAGTCACTCTCTGGCTGGTATAGGCTACATGAAGTCGTCACTTAACAACACAGACTTTATGCCTATAAATTATTGATTGAATAGTGTTTGAAGCTTTCCCATTGATAAATTCTGTATGACAGATTATAAATCACATCTAAAAGCTATAATCCTTCAGTGTGATTTCTTATAGCCTCAATGAATCTTATGCTTTAGTATGGCGGTAGTATGAGGATCATACTGTAATATCATCATGTCATTGCTTTTAGACCAATTCACAAATTAGATATTATACATATGGAAAATTATAATTTGACTATTTATTTAGCGCTTTTTTTACGGCCTCAAATTTACCTCTACAGCAGAGTCCTATCAGGGCTCTTCAACAGGAAGGAAGAGCTGAATTTTAACAGCTCTGTCTCCTTTGCTTATGCACATTTTTAGGATGAAATCTATGCCAAATTTTATACATGAGGCCCCCGGACAAAAAAAGTGGATTTGTATCAAAATACAGGATTTGTGCATTAGGATTTGCAGTATAAATGTAGACCTGCCACTGTCAATTTAATGAGACAACCATTCATTGCTCTTGGTTGGATAACTTTAGTAGCTTTAAAAAATATATATATATATTAACATTGGTTTTTTTCTTTGTTCTTATTTTATTACTGACTGTTTCCTTTAATAATTACTTGAGAATTTGAAACAATGACCACGTTTACATGCACTTAAGAAAACGATTTATTCCAGGTTTTTACAAGAACGCTGATTTCCTTACACTGTTTAAGGGATTAAGAGAAAGCGGTTTAACACACCTAGGTTTCTCCCAAAGAATGCGGCTTATTTTGGTTATGTAAACACGTAAGCGCCATTCTACCGGTTTTTGAGGTGCGCATGTGCGTAAGCAGACCGAATAACAAACGTCATGGATGGAGCCCAACAACATGTCAACACAGTGGAAATAATTCAACATTTCTGGAAGAACAGTGCAAAAATCACTTAAACTATAAACAATACCCATTTATACACTAGGGATGAGCATGAGTACTCGAGTACTCGGACATGGCATCAATGATCAATCATGAAAACGATGATCGTTAGTGATCACTCATGTTGTGACTTTTCACTTAATTCGAAATCCAGTGATAATTACCTGACAACTAAACACACAAACAAAGAGGGAGCTTATTTTAAATTTTGAGATTGATTACGTTGTGGTTTTGAGGTTTGATTGTCAGAAACGTCTCATAGCAACCAAACTGATACAACACTGCAATGCTATCGTTACGATAATCAAAAGAGAGTGTAATTAACCGTGTTTTGAACAACTGTCTCTGCAAAACGTTTGCTAAACACGTTTTATTATCATTTCATGTAAGAATTTTGACTCGTTAATGGATATTATTTAATAAAAGTAAATGTTTGTCACTGACTGTAAACCTCCCTGCCCTGCGTGAAGTAACATGCAGTTGAAGGTTTCTGCACGAGTTTCTAAGTTAGATGTCCAATATAAAGTGTCATTCCACTTTACACATGAAGTTTAAATACCAACTGTCCCTCACGTTAGTGTATATGCACTCATACAATGGGGGAATTCCTGGGTTTTACGTAAGAGGGGAATTGCAGGTCGCAACAGAAAGTGAAGGAAACAAACGCAGCAACAATTTTGGAATATCTGGAAATAAAGTGAAGCAACAGAGAATAAAATAGTGAAGTCTTCCTCGGATCCCATGTTTTTTGTTTACATAAGTGTCACGGGAAAATTACGTTGCTGTGGAGAAAGTTTACTGACTGAGCTGCATGTATGTGGGAGTAAAGAGAAAGCCGTGAACACAGCTTATGTAAACCCATACACTGATTTCGAGCCTTAAGCAGCTTTCTCGCAATAAACAATTTTCTGGTGTCCATGTAAACGTAGTTATTGTTTACCTAACTAACAAATTTAGTTAGTTTTAGTTTAAGTATTGAGAATCATCAAATTTACTGGTATTTGTTCTGACAACAGAAAATTTTGTATCGTGACAACACTGCAATGCATGGTAGATCGTACTATAATAGCATTAGGAAAAAGTAGATCTCACGCCATAGAAGTGCAAGAACCCCTGGTTTAGCACCAATTAGTAATATTAATTATTTAAAAATCTATAACTGATCTATAAAAACAAATGCTGATTTGAGAGTTTCTATAGGCTCATTTTACATTCATATTTTACCTTTGTATTTTTATTGACACATAGTATGATATGTATTTATCATATTACAATGCTTTTATCCAAAGCATTACAAAAGCTTTAAGAACAATACAGTTTATAGTAAACACAAAATGCACACTAGCCACGACACACATAGCAAAAGAATTAGAAGAACTGCCAATTAAGGTCAACGTTACTGTGGTAAGTTAACACTGTGCATTCACTCTTTTTTATTCTTTTTTGCTTTTCCATCAGGAAGAGTCTTTCTGAAACATTTACGGAAAAGGAAGCAGCATATTTTGATGAAGATAAATATGATCAGTGTAACAATTGTGAGTAAGAAAGCAACTACATCTAGACAGTAGTACTGATACCAGCTAAGTTCATGTGCCTGAACTCGCAGATATTTGGCTCCTTTATTGCGCATCACAAATTCAATCCAGAACACTGCCTGGTCCAGGGGCTTCATTGGCTGATCATGGTGTATTCTGGACAGCCTCATGATGCTTTTCTTGTACCTAATAAAAGAGGAGAAATTAGCACTGGTTATAAAAATATGTTCCATAGAATTAACGTTCCCAATTAAGCTTTGTCCATAATTTCACCATAATGTAATAATTAAAAACAGGTGGTTGCTTTTTCATGATATCTGGTTAATCAGAAACTTTAACTTAGAGTTTGGTTGCAGTTTAATAAAGTAAAAAGTTCTGCACATTGAAAAAATTGAAAAATTATTTCTGACAGGTCAACTCAGGGTGCTTGTCAACTGAACTATCTTTTCTGTCTGTTTGAAAATGTTTAGTTTTTCTATTGCATCAAAATGACAGACTATTCAGTGGTGTTTTAACCTTATTGTAAAGCTTGGCAGAGAAAATAAAATTGTCTTAGTCCCCATTTACACCTGGTATCAAGATGTGTTTTGGGCAATCTGATCAGAAGTGGACAAGTGAGACACATCACCATTGTCATGGCAACATACATCAATCATTACATCAGTGCATTACTTCATGATAAAACGCAAAAAAGAAAAAGTAAAAGAAAACGTAGAACCAGCGCAGAAGAATTTTCAAGAATGTTTCTCTTGCATGTAATCTAAGCATAAACATGTTTAGAGCACCAGTGTGTGTGTACTTCTCATCTGTCTTTACATGTTGATTTCAGGCTCACTGAAGTTCTGTGTGCATGTACATGTATTCGCTTTTTAAATAGTTTTTGATTGAAGAGTTATTTTCTTTTATAGCTGCATGTAACAGCAGGCAAAGTTTAAACTCTTGTTTTAGCACAACAGTTGATTGACAGTTAAGTGGGTGGTGCTTCGTGATAAGCATATACACTACAAGCCCAATGTGGTCACATGCACTTTCAACAACCTCCAAATGTGGTTGAAGTGGACAAATCTCAAAACACTTTGGACCCCGTTAACACCCATCTTTAGCATCATCTCATTTCAAACGGATTCCTCAAAATACACCTTAATACCAGGTGTAAATGGGGCCTTAGGTGGCCCTTGTAATCCATTGACCAACAAGAAATTTACATGGACATAGCTTTTCATGGCATAAAGCTAAATGGTAAATGTATTCCATAGTAAACATTGGAATATGGCAAAATGATTTTTGTTTTCATTATGGTTCATGACCTTTATTTCTGCTTACTACTCATCTCTGAAATACTTAAGTCTGATTGGTCCATCGTACAATCCAGTGGTCTGATATTTCTGAATAATGACCAATCTGCAATCTCTACAAGTAAACTAATAAAATAATTTCAACTCAAAGTTTAATATGCATCTATGTAGGGCTGTCACGATTATGAAATTTAGCTGATGATTTATTGTCAAACAAATAAATGCGGTATGACAATTAAATATCTGTTTTAGGGCTATGAAGATTAATTGTCTCTTTAGGGTTTTCACATCATATAATTATCATATTTCTTAAAGTGTGCTTTTTTCTGCATGTGTGCTTCATACACCTTTAGCAATTTAAATTGAAACATAAAAGGAAATCACATATCCCTATTTTATTATTTGATGTTATAAGATATATACTTTTATATATAAATTATTATATTTATATAATATTTTGTTATATTATGCAATTGTAAAATATTTCTGTCCTAATTTCTTCACTTTCACATATTATTTTAATGCTCTGATTAAACCCACAAGCCCTTGTTTCTCAAGAAGCAAATCCTTGGAGATTTCGTTTCATCATTTCATCACTCCACAGAAATAAAGCGTGCATCTCCTCCTCTGTGTCACTGCGTGTATGACCCAGGAACATTTGCCATTACACGATCGTTTAAATTGAAACCGGAGCGCTTTGCGTTCACTATCCTTGTTTGTTTATATTTTCGCAGGAGGGAGCCTCTGCTGATATTGTGCGCAGGCTCGCGCCAAACTCCCGCTTGTGTTCCTGATTCAGAGCCACTGTTGCCAATTTAGCGACTTTGTCACTAGATTTAGCAACTTTTTGACCCCCTTAGCGAGTAAAAAAGCCATCTGGCGACTAGTGACAATTTTAGTGACTTTGTAGTCTGCTTTAGAGACATTCTTCCACATCTGGCGACAGAAAATAATCCAATATTCCAAGAGGGTTACAATACATGAAATTCTAAAAATCATATTACATTGCAATATCACACTAGCAAGAGTGCGATATGGCCCTACATCAGCACTGCTGTGATTCGGCCGCAGGCGAGTGCCGTAATTAATCACAGCAGTGCTGATTTAGGGCCATATAGCATGATTGCGAGTGTGATATTGCTTATATACAACAGTTCAATGAACAAGTAAATTGTAAAAAATTAGGAAAAACTGAGTACGGTCATAAAAACGCATTTGTGCATGGAACTACTTTCTTACGCGCCAGATCAGAATCTGCCGTTGCTGGTTCAATTAAAAAATGTCACTTCAGGAATAATATCAGGACTTATGCTGTTTCTAACAAGTTATTGGAGTTAAACAGAGTTTGATAGGCTAATTTTGGCCAGCTTGTTCATGAATGTTCATTAAAATTTTTTATTACAAAACATGTATGTGGCAGGGTGGAGGGCGTGATTCTACACACCTGGCCCCTAATCAGGCTGATTAGCCCGAGAGGGATAAAGGCCGACTGGAGATGGCAGTGCGACAGAGAGAGAGTTACGGACAGCTGTCCGACACCTGTGTGTGTTTGTCTTTTTGGTTCAGTTTATAATTAAACTATTATTTATATTATCAAGTCGGTTCTCACCTCCTCCTTTCCATTGATGTGTTACACTGGTGCCGAAACCCGGGAAGGAGGAGGGATGTGCCGTAGTGGAGTCCTCGCCACTACCATCCACCCCAATGGTGGGGGACAGAGGAGACCGGCCGCCTGAAAGCGGAGGAATGACCGCCGACCGCGAGGGGAGGAGGGGCTCCTAACCGACCGCCTGGAGCAGTCAGGGCCGCTGCCAGGGGCGGAGGAGTCCCCTACCAGCCGCTGAAACGCGGCGGGGTCTGAGACCGCTGAGTGGGGAGGGGCTCCTGGCCGACCGTCTGGAGCGGGAGAACCGCTGCAAGGGGCGGGGGAGACCCCTTCCGTCCACTGAAAAAGCATTTCACTTCATTTCAGCGAGCCTTTGGCAACTTCCCATGAGAAATAGTGGGCAACACTGAGAAGCTCTTCACATGCTTCCGGACAGGAGCTAGTTGATGTCCACGGTGCGGCTCAGTGACACTCGGACTCAGAGTTCAACTGAATGACACACAAACCATGACATTTATACAGTATATTCGCTTAAAATTCCCTTATTTGGACAATATAATGTGATTGGAATTAGAATGCCCAGTAATCGCGGTTGTCTCAAATAACCGCGGTTAGATCAAATAACTGCGATCAGATGGTTACACTGCAAAAAATAAAAAGTTGAGTAAACTTAAATAAGGCAACCAGCTGCAAAGCATTTTTGAGTTTACTCAACTTCAGGCAAATTAGTTTTACCAACTTAACAATTCAAGTTGGATCTTATGTTCCATAAACTTAATACAATAAGTTCAGTGAACTCAAAAATATGAATGATCATTAAGTTCAATTAACTTGAAATTTTAAGTATAGCTGTCCATAATTTTCAATATTTTTAAAAATGATATATATATATTTTAAGTAGATATATATATATATATATATATATATATATATTAACATAAGATCATGTATCAGCCCCACCAAGACACCAAATAGTTGGTCTAACTTAAATGGTGGTGTAGGTTACAAGTACTTCAAACTTTTAGAAGCTGAATCAATTTCATAAATAAAGATACTTAATCAAAGCGAACACTAATTACCCTGATGGTGACTTTAATCAAAACACAACTTATTACAGCAAAACATAATTAAAAACACATAAAGAGCAAAAACATCTATTAATTCAAATCAGATTATTTAAAAAAATATATTTATATGTCGGCACACTTTGACCAAACACACATAAATAAATTCAAGAGCAGGGGATTGTGTGTAGTGTCTTCAGCCACAATGCTTCTCCAGTGGGCATGCTCAGTAGCAGATGAAACAGTGTGAAGTTCATAGTGCTCAGCCTTACAAGGTTCCCCAGATTTTGACCCATGAATTTTCAAGACCTTTCCATGACTTTAACAAATGGATAACATCATTAGCAAGATACAAAATCAAAGATTTAAAATCCCACATATTTCCTGATTTTCTGTGGTAGAGCCTGGCTTTATAGACTTACAACAGTGAAATTTAAACTTCCATTTCACAGAGGTGCACAAAGTTTCAAATAGGGGGTTGTTGGAGGGTCAGTGATCAAACTGAGTATGCTCAAAAGCCTGTATGTTCTAACTTCACTACCAAACATGATATTGTATGTGCTCACTGTTTAAAAATATAAGTTGCTCTGACTTAAATGGCATAAAAGTTGACTTAATTGATTGTTTTAAACAATAGTTCAATCAACTTTTAAAATTGAGCTTGTCTGACAAATCTGAAGTTGGATTTTTACAGTGTATTTAATAATCACGACAGGCCTACATCTATGTATTTATTTGGTAGGTATCCATGTAATAAGTGGGATAATGTACAGTCAATAAAGTCACTCAGGGTGATACAAGACCTACAATCCTGATTACCCTGTTGGGGTTTATTTTATGATAACGACTGTCTGACTGTACACTGTCAGAAGAAAGGGTACGGTCGGGGTCCATTTGTGATCACATAGGGTACAGCTTATGTGGTTGTACCCTCACTGGGTCAAAGTTACACCTTAAGGTACTAATATGTACCCTTTAGGGATAGATAAGGTACAAATACATTTCCGTCCATCATAGGGTCCATGTATGTACCATTTCCCCCAAAAGGTACAAAATACTGTGATCAAATGATTTGCCTGGTGGGGGATGGGGTGGTTCAAGGCTGCCAAAGCCAAACCCTTCAAGTGCATGAAATTCACTTCATTGTCCCATATGTGATCTCAGCAATTCAATAAACACGCAATTGAAAATCACCCAACACCAACATAAATTTAAATAATAAATGCTAAAAACAAAATGTTATACAGTAAAAGAGTTTATGTTCTCTAGTCACATACAACAAGTGAAAAAAAATAATCCATATCTGACCTCTGGATTATAGTGTTTATATTTAAAGCATCAAGATGATAATGATTATTATTATTATTTTATTTATTTTACATATTAAACAAATTCATTAAACTAAATAACAAACAGGTTTAGAAACAATGCCCTTTTACCCATATAAAATTAATGAGCTGTTTCTTTAAATAAAATCATTAAACCTTGAATTTTTTGGATGTTTAATTTATCAGTTTAGTATGGAATAATTGACGAGGGACCGTCGAAATATTGACAATTATTGCACACCCCATATCGGTAATTGCATTGCGGCCGTTACGCCTCAGGGTAGGGTTGCACCAGCTGTGCGTAAGGTCTCACTTAAGTTGGGACGTAAAGTTCACACTAAGGGCTTAGTAACTACTAGTTAGTTTGTAACTAAGTCAGTGCTTCATTTGGTTGCACCACCTGTTCTTAAGGCAAGACTTAACTAGTAGGTCTTAAGCTCACCATAAACTGATGTGTAGTCGCATAATATGACGTTTACCTGTACTGATCCAATAATCAGCCTTCAAATTTGTGGGGCGGGCTAAGATGGCGGGCTGAGCACGTGCTTTTACCGAGCTGCCTAGTTAATCTCCCAATTTTGATTTGAAAGTTACAAAATTCTCATTCACCTACCCAAAGTCAAAAAAATTAAGACCTCATGATGATAACATCACCAATGCAACTATGCTGCAAGCTATTACTTCACTGACTGTTCGTTTTGATTCACAAGATGGAAAATTAGAAGAAATGGCGAATCAAATGCGAAGGAATAGTATCATGATAGCAGAGATTTCCAAGGCTGTTGAGTTCAATTCCACTGAAATTAAAGACTGCAAAGAAAAATGCCTAGAGACGAGCAAATCGCTCATGAGTTTAACCACATCACACAAAGAGTTGGAGAGCAGAACATCTGATCTTGAGCAGTATAAAAGAAGATGGAATCTCCAGATCAATGGCATGAAGTAGAAGCCTGAAGAGGATCCCCACAGGGAAGTGATTGGCCTTATTGCTGAAATTGCACCACACTTGATACAGAAAGTAGAAGACATTGTTGACACAGTGCACCGAATCGGCAGGAAGGAGCCAGGGAAATCAAGACAAATGATCATGCAATTCACAATGCAGAAATACAGGGATGAAATATGGAAATCGATGAAGAATTCATCAGTCTGCCTGAACCATGGAGTCAGATTCATGGAAGATCTTATGAAGGAGGATCGAAATGCCCATGCTGCGCTGTGGCCTTTGATTGAACAAGCGCGTAAAGAAAGGAAAAAGGCTTACTACCGGGGGCCATTTGGTTACATTGAAGGAAGACGCATTGACTCAAAATAATCTTTTACTTGAACTGATTATGGGTAGGATGGTGTGAGATATGATTATTTGGAGACATACTGGGTTCTGAGGTATGTTCTGGGTTTGTTGATTCCCAACCCTGAAAAACTCTCATTCTTTTTCGTTTCCATTTAAGTTACCGTTTTCATTAACGTCATTAAACGTTCGGGGCATTCAAAAAAAGGTCAAAAGAAAAGAAATATTCTTATTCTGTAAAGGTAGTGACTCTCACTGTACTTTTCTACAAGAAACACACTCTAATGTAACTGATGCTGTTTTTTGGTCCAATTAATGGGGAGATAACGTTTTATTTAGCCATGGATCTTCTCACTTGGCAGGAACTGCAATTTTATTTAATAACTGTCCAGGAAAAATAATTTTTTAACTGATCTTAATGGACATTGGATAGCAGTGGTTTTAGATATTTAAAATATTTTTTTCATTCTGATTAATATATACAGTCACAATAATGCTAAACAGAATCAACATCTGCTTTCTGTGGTTTCTTCCTTAATCTCTGATTTAAAGAGTTTATATCCAACAGATAATATTTTTGTAGGTGGGGATCTCCACATATCTATCAGTTTGAGAGTATTGCAAAAATGGGTAATTAAAGGAATAGTTCACCCAAAAATGAAAATTTGCTGATAATTTACTCATCCTCAGGCCATCCAAGATGTATCTGAGTTTCTTTCTTTATCAAAACAGAATTTAAGTCTTTTAGGATTTCATTTCAGGCCTCCTCCATTAAACAATGCAAGTGAATGTCCTCCATTTTTTGACGGTCCAAAATGCATATTTAGGGTGCATCAAATAATCCACACGACTCCAGTCGACAAATAAAGTTCTTCTGAATGTAAACAATTGATTATTTTTAGAAACAAAACAATACTTATATACTTTTTTTACTACAAATGTTCGCTTCCGTACATCTCTGTGATTGCGCTCATGAGAGGGATGATGTAAGCTCTCTAAATATTCAACTTTGGTGAGCAAAATTCTCCCATAAATTGAAATTTCTCTCTGCAACCAGCAATTTAAGATTCTATTGGCTTTTTGTAACTTATTTTCAAAATGTTCTTTCATACTAATCTTCAAATCTCTGCTGACTGAAATACCCAAGTATTTCACTGTATCTTTAACCAGGATGTTATACAGAGAAGTTACTTCATTGTGATGTAGGGCCATAAGCTTGCACTTGTTCAAATTCAATTGAAGGCCTGATGCCTTAGAGATGGAGTTAACTAGTGAGATAGCCAGAGGGATTTGGTCTTTATTTTGTAAAAAATAATGTGGTGTCATCTGCTAACTGACTGGTTGCTAAAGTTTTTCCAAATACATTTAATTTCTATACCGTTAAATCATGACTAACCAAAGTGGACAACATATCTGCAGCCAAAATAAATAAAAGAGGGGATAATGGGCAACCCTGCCTTATTCCACGACCAATCGGAAATCTTTATGATGTACCGAAAGGGAGAGATACTGAACTGTTCATGTCTTTATAAATCATTCTTAGAACACTAACAAATCGTTCACCAAAACCAAAAAGTTCTAAAGTTTTAGAAAGAAATACATGTTCTAACGTGTCAAAGGCCTTTTTAAAGTCTAAAAATAAATCCATCATACTCTATCAAGTGACTGTACTCCATCAAATCCATAACCAATCTTATTATGAATAGATCTCCCTTTAAGGAATCCTAATTGTGACACATTATTTAAATTATTAATGCCATCTTTTAATCTATTTACAAAAATATGTGTGAAAATTGTATAATCACTGTTGAGCAATGTAATTGGGCGAAGATTATCTACATATTTTAGGTCTTTATCTGGTTTAGGGATTAAGGTAATCAGGCCCTGACTCATAGTGGGGCCTAAGGACCCCTCTTCCATAGACTCAACAAATGCATTAAATACCAACAATTTAAGATCACTCCAGAAAAATGTGTAAAAATGAGCTGTGAGACCGTCAGGACCAGGAGATTTGTTTATCTTAAGTTTTTGAATCGCTAAATCAAATTCTTCAATCCGTAACCCACCATCACAGCGATCCTTCAATTCGTTGTCAGTGCCGGTAATGAAATGTATTATTTTTTTCAAAAAAATTATTACAATCTATTTGGGAAAAGTTAGAAGAATACAAGTCACTGTAGAAGCGATGGATTTCCTTGCTTATTAATTTAGGATCTGTGCTTTCAGTATCATTCACCGTTAATGAAAGAATAGCATTTTTAGATTGTCGTCTTTTTTCTAATCTACAAAAGTAAGAAGTACATTTTTCACCCTATTCTATGGTGAGCCTATAGCGCATGGTGAGTTGAGCGTGGTTGCCGCGGTGGATGGCATGAAGTCTCCATGGCTCTATGTCTCCGTGGCAACGCGCTCAACAAGCCACATGATAAGATGCGCGGGTTGACGGTCTCCAAGGCAACTGGGATTCATCCTCCGCCACCCGGACTGAGGCGAATCACTACGCGACCACGAGGACTTAAAAAGCACACTGGGAATTGGGCATTCCAAATTGGGAGAAAAATGAAAGAAAAAAAAATCCTCTTCCCCCCAAAGCAAAAGAAACACACTTCAAAATATTAAATTAAATATATCCTTCTAATAAATTTCTAAATCTAAAATTTAATCTTGAAAAGTGCCTTGTCATTTCTGTAATTGCTCTTATGAAGATACAGAACATATGCAATTTCTCTAGTGCCTTTTGGAGAGCATTACAGGACTGGCTGATAGAAAAAGATGTGGTTGCTGATGGTTTCACTTTCACCTTACAAAATGTATGGGATAACCAAAGACTGCCATGTTTTGTTTTATTTGATTAATAACATAATAATATTGGCAAAATATTTTATACATAAATGTAGATTCTTTAAATCCTCTCCTCTGATTATTATATTCAGAAATTAATTAAAACACTTTTTAGAAGCCCTTACAAAAATGAAGTCAAAATGCAACAAAACTGTTTGATCTCCTTGTAATATATAATTTACTGTAGAAATGATTCTGCTCCCATCTTCTTCCTTTTTATTTAATTTAATTTTTTTTTTTTTTTTCATCTGTCTTGGATTTAATCTGGTTCTGATGTGTTGAGCCTTCCATGTCAGTTTCTTCTTTGAAAATTGACTATTTATGCCATTTTGTTGTAATCATATTTTGTATTCAGTAAAAAACATTTTTTTTAAAGCCTTCAAATTTTTGGACAGAAGTGTTGAAAAGCCGTGAACTTCAATTTGATCTTGTTACGGTTGATGTTCAAACCTTGTTTGCTTACATAACTGTCAGCTGTATTAAATGATATCCCCATTAAAATACTATACATACATAAATAGTATATTTGCCCTGTGTAAACAACAATATACAGGAACTGTATCTAAAATAAATAAGGGGTGATAAATAAATACTAATACAACAGGCTGGAAAAATAGACATTTATTCATTTTAATATCTTATATATTTTGAATGTGTTGAAACTTGACACTAGGCAACACACCCTGAAAACTGCACCGTTAGAATGGTTTTGTGCTGAAGAATTGCTTAAAAAAAAAAATTTCTCTCTCGTAAATGTAAACGAGTGTAAACATCAACATCATACTGTATGTCGAAAGGACTGAAACCTGTCACGCAAAACATGAGCTCATTTATGTCATAAAATATCAAGTCTGCTTTTTTATTCCAACCTTTACTCCTGGTCGGAGGTTGCCGTAAATATTTAGTTTATAGGTAGGGTTACGTTCTACCCAAGTTTTAATGGTGCAACGCTCAAATATTTAGTAGTGTGTAAATTGTGACTTAGTGCCCATTTACGCCACAACTAGGCTAAGTTGTAACTTAAGCACAGCTGGGTAGGGTTGCACCAGTTGTGCCTAAGGTCTCACTTAAGTTGAGATGTAAAGTTCACACTAATGGCTTAGTAACTACTAGTTAGTTTGTAACTAAATCAGTGCTTAATTTGGTGGCAAAACTTAACTAGTAGGTCGTAAGCTCTCCGTAAAGTTATGCATAGTCGCATAATATGACGTTTACCTGTATTTAGCCAATAAGCAGCCTTCAAATTTGTACACAGAAGTGTTAAAAAGCTGTGAATTTCAGTTTGATCTTGTTACAGTTGACAGATTCAAACCTTGTTTGTTCACGTAACTGTCAGCTGTAATAAATTATATCCCCATGAAAATACGATACGTAATAAAACAAGATTTAATTAATGATATAAGCTATTTAGCTTATGTAAATAACAATATTCAATAACTGTATCTAAAATGAATAAGGGACAATAAATAAATAAATACTAATACAACAGGCTGGAAAAATAGACATTTATTAATTTTAATACCTTATATATTTTGTATATGTTGAAATTTGACACCGGGCGGCGTACACAGGAAAGTACACCGTTAGATCGGGTTCATGCTGAAGAAGTAATTGTTTACATAATCTGTGTCTCTTTTGGAAGGATCCTTCCTCCGGAGGTCACGGCCGCATACGTCATCGAGGCTGTCTCGTTTCAGAAAAGCGAGTAGGACACTTCGAATGCAGCCTTCGAATGCGACCTTCATTCACGGGAATTCGGAGGATGCTTGAGGTGTATCCTTCGTGGGCCCTCACAACCCAGAGTTCTTTGCTTCAACGGAAATGTCTAAAAAAAAAATGACGCTAATTTGCCTGTAAATATGATGTTCAAATGCAAGTAATGTTAATTCCCAAGTTGAAGTACCTCAGTATGAGTGCAGAGTATATAATATGTATAATTATATTAATATATAATTGAAATAAAGTATTAGACTAAAACTACACCTGTAAAATCTATTTTCTTTTCCCTCTACATCATTATAACTCTCGTACACTCCCTTCCAAAGGGACTTTGTTCCCTTCTCACTCAAAGTGCTCGCGCTTGTTAAAAAGTGGCGTGCTGTCATAGCAGCCATGTTACATTCCGTTTCCGTTTGTCCTACGAAGGCCGTCTCGTTTAAACGAGGCTTGTTTAAAGGAGGACAATCGATATACTGCAGCCTTCAAAGGACACATCCTACCTAGCATGCAGCCTTCGAAATGAGACACAGCCAATGTTCTCTCCCATAAATGCAAACATCATCATATATGTCGAAAGAACTGAAGCCTGTCAACCAAAACATGAGCTCATTGATGTCATTAAGTGAGTCTGCTTTTTTGTTCCATCAGTTACTCCTGGTCGGAGGCTTCCGTAAATATTTAGTTTATATGTACGGTTACGTCCTACCTAAGTTTAATGGTGCAACGCTGAAATTTAGTAGTGCATAAATTGTGATTTAGTGTCCATTTTTGCCACAACTAGGCTAAGCTGTAGTGTACGTATAGATGTCCTATAGTGCACAATCCTTGTTGCTGCATTTTGTCAGTACTTCATTGTCCTCAAAATGATAGCAAAAGGAAGATTTCCATATCACACGTGTGTATAACAGCTAATTCTGTGTTGAATTCAAATGGTCTGCGCAACTCATTTACCACTGTACTCAGGGGCTGGTTGCACCAGCTATAAGTTACAACTAATCTCTTTATAACTGAAGAGTAACAGAGTATCTTTGAATGGTTGCAAGATTTAAGCTCAGATGGGAAAATTTTTTGTACATTTGAGATTGAACAAATATTTCCCTCTGCACTTTTTATTTGGCTCCAACAGGAGTTTGCTGTCATTGATGAGGATGCATCTTTGAGGGACATGTAAATATTTTGCATGTACTGTATGGCAAGATGCTACCAGATTCCTTGACTGTTAAAGACTGGATGTAGCAAACATTTTCATGGCGGAGAATTGTAAGTAATATCACAAATAATTTGATGTCAATTATCAGCTTAAAATACATATTTGATTTCAGTGTTGCATGTGGAACACTAGGTTAGAACTACATTGACCAGGGGGACATGAAAATGAGAGGGGCACATACTTTTCACTTGGGCATTTTAATAATTTTATATTGCTGAAAAGTTGTTGAATAGTTTACCCAAAAAGGAAAATTCTGTCTTTTACTTGACTCCAACATGACTCTTTTCTTCTTTGTAACACAAAAGGTGACTTTCTGGCGGCAGGACATAAACCACAGTAAAAGTATTTGAAATAAAAGGTGCGATGTATTCCAAGTTTTCTGTAGTGATATGATCACTTTGATAAACAGAACATAATTTAAGTTGTTATTTACTATCAAATTAAAGCAAAAGCACTTAAAACCTCACTGGTTTTCATTGCATTGATTACTTTTTCTGTGCATAGCATTGATTATTTTTACTGTAGTTTTATGGTATTTTTCCCTCTATTTGAGCATTTAAGTCACCATCCACTTATATTATGGCCAATAAACACTATGAAGATTTAAAACATTCACCTTTTGTGTTCCACAGAAGAAAAAGATATACAGGTTTGGAGTGACATAAGGGTGGGTTAGAACTTAATTTAAATTTTTGGGTGAACTATTTCTATAAGACTAGTGTGACCACTTTAATATCAAGTTAATGTGAATGATTAACTTTCCATTACTATAAAAAAAAAAAATCAGTTATGTGACAAAATTGACCGAATCCATTCATCAACTGTCCAGTGCTTCAAGGAGAGCTTCACTAGTATTGTGCATGAGCTTAGAAAAATCCATTTGATATTGCAAAGATATGGGTCAAGAATCATTCAAAGATGTCCTGTGTTCCAGAAGAGATTATTAACACCGAAAAATTATATTTTATATATATATATATATATATATATATATATATATATATATATATATATATATATATATATATATATATACAATATTTCATATTTTATTCACCCTCATGATGTTTCAAACCTGTATGACTTTCTTTTCTTATGTGGGGACAGAAAAGGAGATATTTTTATTGAATATCACAGCCCACACTTTCAATGTAATGGCTGTGGATAGAGGCTCAATTTAAGGCTTAGTGGACCCAAAAGATCATAAAAGTAGTCCAATGACTTGTGCGTCTAATTTCAAGTCGTCTGAAGGCATACCATAATTTATTTTTTGTGAGAAACAACCTGATATGAGAGAAGCTCCTTCGAAGTGGTTTGTGTGTTCACGTGTTCATTTTGTTCTTTTTTTAAAGCTTTAAAGTGAGGTATTGTCAACTGCCATTGTTTTGAAAAGATAGCCTGTGATGTTAATTAAAACCTCTCCTTTATGTGCTCCTAAAATGTATTTTTGGGTGAGTATTAAAGGGTACTTTAATACTAATATATAATATATATAATAAGTAATATTATATATATACTTATATAATAAGTATATATAAGTATAATAATACTAATATATAATATATATAATAAGTAATATTTTTAAAGCGAAATGGCTAAAAAAGAAAATATGTATCCTACTGTATTTGATGACAAATTGTGATTCTGAGATGTTTAAAGTGTTAATTCTGTGACATTGTGAACAAAAATATGAAATTATTGAATGTTTCATGTTATTAAATAAATGTGATTAAACATCAAGTTGGCAGTTTTTAATATGCTTTATTGAGTACAAATTTGCCATTCATCAGGTACAAAGTGCTTGTCACTGGGGCAGTACACTTAAAAGGCCAAATTTGCACCTTTTTCAAGGGTACATTATAGTACCATATCACTGAGGTCCAAGTTAGTCACCAAGGGTACATATTTGCCTCTTAAAAGGTACAAGCTGTAAGGGTACGAAAATGTACCCACGTTTAAGGGTACATGAATGCACCTTTGAGGGTACTGCCCCAGTGACAAGCCATTATACCCCTACCAATTTTGCACTTTTTTTCTGACAGTGTATATTCTCCCTTATATCAAAAGCATTGTTTGTTCTAATTGTGGTATAATACTATTCATTTTTATACTATTAAGGATAAGTAAACACAGATCTACATTTGATCATGCCATTGCGTGAACTGCTTTTGATTTAGATGTGTTTGTGGGACATTTATAAGTAAGAGTGTGAGATCACATCTAGACTGTGTCCACATAATCCAAACATTTAGAAACTCAGCTGGAACAGTAAGGGACTTTCCCAAAATATACTTCTAACATCATCATCATCTGTTGTTCTTATAGCTTTCTCAAACTTATATAAAAGACTCAACTTACGAAGGATCATTTATGACAGTATTGAGAGCATCCACCAGGTATTTGGACTTCATTGTGTTGATGTCAAGCATAACAGCAGCTCCTCTTGTTTTCATGTGGTTTAGGTTATCAGGCTGGTCAGCAAACAGTGGTAAGCCCACCATTGGGACACCATGATAAATAGCTTCATATAGTCCATTAGTACCACCATGAGTAATGAAGGCCTTCATTTTTGGATGTCCTATCATAAAAAAATAAAAAATGTATCTACAGTGCTGTGAAAAAGCCTGAATTTCTGAGTTTGTGCACATTTTTATCATTGTATGTTGTCAGATTTTATGGTGCATTTCAGTATTATATGCTCTGTATCATAGAGTCTGATTATAACATGAACTCAAAAGTTTGGTGCATCTTTCATTTCTTTGGTGTTGTTGGAGCCATTTTAATGGTGACTATTGGGGGCGCTGTGGGTAGCCATGGTAACTATTTAAGTGTAGAACTAATGTAGAACACCTGTGTAGAACACCTGTGTAGAACAGGTGTGGCGCACAGCGAGGTCTGTTTTTTGACCGTGAGCGGGGAAAAGGTGGTGTGTTTATTTTGAAGAAGTAGTCTACTTTGTTTGTTATCATTTGAGTTATAGTTTGAAAATAAATGGATTGTTATATCCGATTTTAAGTTTTGGCCTTTTGAAAGCTTTTTGGGCATGCCATCTACACCGGCGTACATTGCTGGACCGAAAAACAAACGGTACACCAACAGGTGTCAAAAGTTTTAATTATGCAATTTCAAGTGTAAAGAAAGACCCCCATAATGGTGCAATCAAATTAGAGTTAACGATTGACTGTTCACTGTTTAGCATTCATAGGTTTTCAGTGTAAAATATGCAAAAATACAGAAAATCAGACGGGTCACACACACTATATGGCCAAAAGTTTGTGGACACCCCCTTCTAATTAACAAATTTGGTTACTCCGTTAAATCCAGTAAAGAAAAATCTTAATATTTCTTTATGTAATGGCTTGGGCTTTGTGTGCTTCCAAATTTGTGGTAACTGTTTGGGGATAGCCCTTTTCTGTTCCAGCATGACAATGCCCCTGTGAACAAAGTGAGGTCCATAAAGAAATGGTTTACTGTGTCTGGTGTGGAAGAAATTGACTGGCCTGCACAAAGCCCAGACCTGAACCCCACTGATCACTTTTGGGGTGAACTGGAACAGCAACTGTAAGTCAGGCCCCATCGACCAACATCAGTTCCTGACCTCACTGATAGCCTTGTGTCTGAATGAGAGCAAATCCCTGCAGCCATGTTACTACATACAGTATAGTGGAAAGATTTCCCAAAAAAGTGGAAGCTGTTATTACAGCAAAGGGGGAAATTGATGCCTAAGGTTTTGAAATCAAATGTTCATCAAGCACATATGGTGTCCACAAACTTTTGGCCATATAGTGTATTTTCACAGCACTGTGCCTGATACTACTTGATAATCATAATGTAAAGTGAGAACACATGACAACACTTTTCTTACCAAGCAAATCATTCTGTGGTATCCAGTCATAGAGTTTTGTGTTCGGGGCAAGGGTTTCTGGCGTTTTCCCGCTGTAACGCCAAACAACCTGTGCAAATACACATAGGGGGAACTTATTTACAGTGGCTCAAGGGCACAGTAAAAACGTACACCTAAGCAATAACATGTAATTACACACCTTTTGCGGGATCTGACCAAGAGCAGAAGCTATTGTGTTTGCTCTTTCCATTGTCAGGTTATTGATCATGGAACCCAATGAAAATACGACAATGCCATGATCTCCTGAGCTCTGGACAAACTCTTCCAGTTCCTAAAAAAACATAGAAGTTAAATGTTTCTATTTTGCATTTTTCTAATTTAATCATTTATTTTTCTTTACAAATTATATTATCAGCATAACATTTTGAGTGAAAAGTTTGTGCAAAATCGATGATTAAGATTTATACCATGATCCAGCATGTTAATTTTCCTACAGAGCATCTTGTGAAAGTGCTTCAATGGAAAATAACCTGTCCTTTTGTACAAAATGGGTTCACACTGTTAATGTCACAAATAAAAAAACTTTATTAAACTTCAACCGCATACATAAGAAAATATGATACATCGTGTGTCAAATGATGATTTATGACCCTTGATTTATGACCCCCAGGTGTGATTCACACCTTTGACCTCCTGTTCCCCCTCCCCTCCTGCTGTGTTTCAGGATATAATTATGACCCCCCCTTTGATCAGGTGTCACAGGATATGTTTATGACCCCTTTTTGATCAGGTGTTATGATGTTTCCAGGGTCTACCCCAGCACTCGTCACTACTGTACCACCCCCGTAACCCTGCATCCCCAACCCTCTGTTTATTTACATGTTTAAATGATGCATCTTTAATGGTGTACAGTGCTTAGTGGAAAACTGAGGTGACCAAACAATGCATGGTATAAAACTTTATTTTTGACAAATAAGGGTACAAAGTGTTTCTAAAACAAAATGTGATGTGCAACAAAAGTCACTTTCATAGTCACTATAAAGATGATGAACAATGGGTTAAAAAAGACTAAGTTTAACATTAGTTTAACAAACAGTGCTGTGTTACTAAAACACAATATTGCATTTCATTTCATTTTAGCTGTAGCTTTAACACAAAAGTGTCTTACATTTTTTTACTTTTAACAAAGAAAAGAAAGTGTCTTTCTAAAACAATACACAAAAGATGTGCCACAAACCAACTTACATATTCACTTTAAGATAATGAACAAATGGTTTAACAAAGATGATGTTTGGCATTAGTTTAACAAACAGGTGTATTTTACTGAAACAATAATTTATTTAGTTTAATTTTAGCTATAGCCTTAACAAAAAACTGTCTTACATTTTTACTTTTAACAAGGAGAAAACATGTTTCTAAAACAATGAATATTGGCTGTGAAGCAAACTTGTCAACATATTCTCTTTAAAGATGATGAACAAATGTCATCTTTGTTAATCCATTTGGTCATCATCTTAAAGTGAATATGTAACTTGATTTGTGGCACATCTTTTATTGTTTTAGACACTTTTCTTTGATAAAAGAAGCTAAAGCTGAACTTAAATTAAATGCAATATTGTGTTTTAGTAACACAACTGTCTTTGTTAAACTAATGTTAAACTTTGTCTTTGTTAACCCATTTGTTCATCTTCTTTATAATGACTTGTTGCACATCATCACATTTTCACATCAACCTCCAATTCAGTTACTTACGCTTTAAAGTTAACGTTTCAATGATTCAATTACATCTTTTGTTCATATTGTTATTTCTCTCTCTCTCTACAAGTTTAGTCTGTTTGGTTTAATCACACCTTCCTGACAGTGTTCTTTGTACATCTGACTGCAAAAATGCAGGAGATGCTGGTGAGGATACAGTGGGTGGCTCTTGAACATTCCCGTTTAATACAGCTTTAACTGTCCAGTAACTGCATAGGGATCAGGTTATGTCTGTTCTGCAGAACAGAACCATGTGGAACATCCACCACATAAGACCATGGAATACTGTGCTCTTTTACACAGTCCCTGGGGTCTTGAAATCTGTAACCCAGACTTCACATCCAGGCATTAGTTTGGTCAGTTTTCTGAATCTGCGATGCATATCATACCTCTGAGTGTCCACCCTCTTTCTCTTTTCCTCCCATGAGCGGACAGAACCTCCATCAGGAAGAGAAGAGGTGAGCAGCTGATCTCTTTTCCTTCCTTGAGTGAAAAAAAACCTCCATCAGGAAGAGAAGGTGTGAGCAGCTGAGGAAGAATTGGCACCGTGGTCCTCAGCCATCTTCCCATAAGAAGTTGAGGAGGACTATATCCATTTTGCAGTGGAGTAGACCTGTATGCCAATATGGCTAGATATGAATCAGAGGCTTTTTTTAACAGGTTTTTGATGGTCTGGACGTCACGTTGCTTTGTGGGAATTTCGGACAGGTAGTCACCTGACTGAACTCGTATGCTGTTGCAAAGTACTGAGATGCAAATTGTGGACCGTTATCTGTTACCAACGTCTCAGGAATGCCATGTCTCGCAAAGATTGATTTGAGGTGATCAATCACATCTTACGATTTTGTATGAGACAGGTGAGCAACCTCAACATATCAAGAATAAAGGTCCACCACAAGCACATCTGCCCCTAGTTTTTGCCAAGGCCTTTCTGGAAACTCAGTGGTAATGAGTGGCTCTGTGGGATTTATCCTTTCTTGTATACAAATTCTGCACTTCTGTACCAGTGTTCATTTGTTGGCTGAGTCCAGGCCACCATACAGACTGACGTGCTCTTTCTCTGCACTTCACTATACTCTGATGTCCCTCAAGGAGCTTATCAAGAACACTGTTTCTGAGAACAGATGGAATCACAAGCGTTGTGTCTTTCAGAAGCAGTCCATCTTGTACTGTAAAAAAGCTCGCTCAGCCCAGTAAAGTTTCAATGGAACCTCGCTCCATGCTTTGTCTGGCCAGCCTCCTGTGCACATTTCCATGACCTGCGCACAAATGCTGTCTGCTTTTAGGGGCTCTCTTGGTTCAATGAGATAGGAACTGTTGGCAGGCAAACTATTCAAAAGCATGTCCACATACTCTGGTGGCCAAAAGTTTGGAAATAATGTACAGATTTTGCTGTTTCGGAAGGAAATTGGTACTTTAATTCACCAAAGTGGCATTGTGATCAGTTGAATGCCACTTTGGTGAATAAAAGCACCAATTTCTTTCCACAAGAGCAAAATCTGTATATTATTCCAAACTTTTGGCCACCTGTGAATATGTTTGTGTTTTTTTTTTCAACAACTCTGCATCACTACTGCTAAGCTGTGCTTCAACAGGTTTTTGTGAGAGTGTATCGGCAGTCCACAAATTTTTCCCTGGAACATGAGACATTGAAATGAATACCTCATCCTGAAATGTTGAATTTTGGGAGTTAAGGAGTCCAATCCTTTGGAAGTGTTTTCCAATGAGAAAGTCTTTGAAACATTCACATGCCCAGGTCAAAGTTAGTGCTTCCTTTTCCACCTGTGCATAAAGCTGCTCTACAGGGGTAAGAGAGCGTGAAGCATATGCCACAGGTTTCCACTCGTCTTCCCATTTCCGCAACAAAACTGTCACTAATCCAAAAGATGAAGTGTCTGCTGACACTTTGATGTCTCTTTCAGGATCATTTATTATTAGCACTGGAGTAGATGACAGCTCTCTTTTTTAACTTCTTAAAAGCTTTGTCCTGATCTGAGTCCACCCAGTGATTTAGCTTTGACAAGTCTCAAGCGGTCTGTCCTTCTCAGCCAGCTGTGGGATGAATTTCCCCAACTGATTCACGATCCACAGAAATATTCTTACCTCACTAACATTTGAGGGTGGCTGCATTTCATTATGGCCTCAGTTTTACTAGGATCTGGTCTGATTCCATCCACCGAGATGATATGTCCAGAAAGTGAATCTCGCTTTTTGACAAATCACATTTATCCACATTCAGTTTGATTCCAACATTCTGCATTTTTTGCAACACTGTGTGCAAAAGTGCGTCATGTTCTTCTTGGGTTCCTCCCCAAATGAGCACATCATCCATATAACAAATGACTCCCTCTAGTCCCTCTGCAACCTCTGACACCATTCTACTTTGGAAATGTTCAGGAGCCGAAGCAATGCCAAAAGTAAGGCAGTTAAAGAAGAATCTGCCAAAGTGAGTTATGAATGTGGTGTATTTTGCTGTCTCTGGGGTTGGAGGAATTTTCCAAAATCCTGAATTTGCATCGAGTTTGCTAAAAATCTTGGCCCATTCCAACATGCCAAGACTCTGCTCCACAGATAGCAGTATACTTTATATTTCTCTCTACAAACAGCTTCATTCAACTTTGTCAAATTCACACAGATGAATGGTTCCATCTGTCTTTGGCACTACCACCATACCAGAGGACCAGTCAATAGGATTTTCCACTGTGCTTATGACACTGATTCTCTCCATATGCTGTAGTTCCTCCTTAACTTTGCATATAAGCGGCAGAGGAATCTGTCAGCTCATGTACTGACTTAGTTGATGTGCTTTTTCTTTTCTCTTTTTCCACACTTCCACACATCCTTTGCAGGGCATTGGTATTTAGCATGTGAGGGAGATTTTCCACACTTTGGACATGAGCTGCTCTCAGACTTTTTTTTTGTTCAGTCTTTGATTAGAAGGCTTCCGTGTTTTTTTCTGTGTGGTACTGCTTTTACACACTCTGTCAAATGAGCAGGCCCCTTTTGCATCATTTCGCAGACTACACTGTTGTCGTTTTACATCCTCCGACTGTCTCGCCATGCTGATCGCTTTTTCCAGTTTCAAATCTTTGTCAAGCTGCATGCATTCTGATAGTCCCAAATCAGCCAACATTACTACTAATCTGTCTCTTATGAGCTCATCGTATTGAGCTCCATGGTTGCAGTGTTCAGCCACTGTACAGTATATAGTGCAGTCACGAATTCCACAGTATAATTTTCCCCCTGCTTGCGGAAATTGTATCTAGCCTGTTCACAAATCACGTTCTTTTTCACAAAAAAGTACGAGTCAAAAGCATCTCTAACTGTAGTGTAGACATTCCACTGTCGCGCCATAAAGATTCAATCCCTGCAGAATGTCATCAGCCTCGTCCCCCATGCAATGCAGATGAATGCAGGTTATTCGCTTGACGAAATTGTTCAAATCGTCAAATCCATCTTTGCCACTCTTGGGAATTGTAAAATTGAAGGGTTCCAGCGGCTGAATACAGAATGTGGCGCTCGGTCCTGATGTGACAACACTGTTCACTGGCTCCTGCCTGAGTGCATCTTCGTCATGTGCATCCTCCATGGCTAATGCATGCGAGCATGGGCAGGCCTCCACCAGATTAGCTTTATACTCTTGTGCTGTAAGCTAAACTAATGTCTAAGCTACACTCTGTAGGAGTGAACGACAGTACCTCAAGTGCACTTCTGACACCATGTGTTATAAAATAACAGACGTGAATTAATCACTTGCAGGAAATTTATTTTATTTTTTGATTAACATTTTTTATTGATTCCATCTACAAGACAAATAAACACAACATAATATACGGAATCAGTTTTATAAATTAAACCCCTCCCTACAAACAATCTCCCACCCCCCACTCGACACAAACACGCACTACAGTGGTCACTTACAATAATAACAAAACTTGCAGGAACTTTATTAAACTTCAGCCGCATACATGGAAGCACATCCTCAAGCTAGACTGCCTTCCCCCAGTATGCCACACCCCCTTTACTAACACACACACAGGAACATGTTACCATATTACTCCTAATATTCCACATTAAATATTTTGTCTTTTTCTTTTTTTTTTTTTAAATCACACAGAGGAGTAATCACTAGCACACAAACAACTGCGAGAGAGTAGACCATTTCATTTACACTATTAAACACTATTATACCACGGGTCTGTTGAATACTTGATTCTGATTAGTTGACAGACATTCTAAGTTCTTATTTTTCATTAAATGCACAACTATGAAGTAGTTCCAGGTCTTGACCATATAACATACACTTCGCCAAATTATTTCAGTTATTTCAAAGATACAGGCTATCACAGCAAAATAACCAATTAAAACAAAGACATTGGTTGAGTACATTGGATAATGACAATGTCTATAA
Organism: Myxocyprinus asiaticus; assembly: GCF_019703515.2. Taxonomy (NCBI): domain Eukaryota; kingdom Metazoa; phylum Chordata; class Actinopteri; order Cypriniformes; family Catostomidae; genus Myxocyprinus; species Myxocyprinus asiaticus. Next base: position 5,797,789 of record NC_059347.1, read on the forward strand.
TTACCTACATTTATTTCAATTTCGGTTGAAAAGCACCCTCTCTCTCTTTTGCTCTCGTCTCAACCAGACCCTTAAAAATATGATTTGAAAGTTCACACACAAGAACGCTCGGAATTGGGATAAGTGACAAGAGGTCCCACAAGCCTCCACGGGGTTCTCCCCTTTTGAATTATTATATGGGTGCAGACCTCGTGGTGTTCTAGATGCCCTGAGGGAAAATTGGGAGGAGGGACCTTCAGAAAGTAAAAATGAAATCCAGTACGTTCTTGACCTGAGAGCAAAACTCCACACATTGGGGCAATTAACACAGGCGCAAGAACGACAGTCCCGGCTGTATAATATGGGCACTTGGCCTCAGGAGTTTGCATAGGGAGATAAAATCCACGTATTATTACCCACCTTGAGCTACAAATTACTCGCCAAGTGGCTAGGACCCTTTGAGGTCATATGGTGAATCGGGGACGTTGACTATGAGGTAAAGCGAACATAGAGGCTGAGCGTGGCAGATATACAACTTCAATATCCTAAAACCATGGAGAGAGGTGATCCCTGTGACTTTAGCGATTGGTCGTTCCGGAGAGGGAGGAGCTCGGGCCAGAGGTGAATTTTAAAACCACAAATCAAATCACCTCAGTCCCTTGTGGAGACCACCTCTCAACGTCCCAAATCATGGAGGTTGCAAGCGGAAATCTCTGACATGTTTTCGCCTCTCCCCGGTTGCACAAATCTCATAGAACACCACATTGAGACCCCAGGGGTAGTGGTACGTAGCCGCCCCATTACCCGAACACAAGAAACAAGTGGTGCGGGAAGAACTCACGGCCATAATCGATATAGTGGGTAATCGAGGAGTCCCACAGTGACTGGTCCAGCCCTGTGGTCCTGGTTCCTAAGGCTGACAGGTTGGTCCAGTTCTGTGTGGATTTTAGAAAAGTCAATGCGGAGTCTAAATTTGACACGTATCCACTGCCTCGCATTGACGTGCGGCTCGCTTTTATTCGACACTGGATTTAACAAAGGGATACTGGCAGATTCCCTTGACTCCCATGTCCTGTGAAAAAACTGCATTTTCCACTCTGCTTGGATTACACCTATTTGTGGCACTTCCTTTCGGTTTGTTTGGGGCCCCAGCCATGTTCCAGCGCCTCATGGACAGAATCCTCCGTCCACACGCTGCATATGCTATCTAGATGACATTATTATTTATAGTAATGATTGGCAGCAGCACATCCATCATCTGAGGGCTGTCCTGAGATTGTTGAGATAGGCGGGACTCACAGCAAATCCTAAGAAGTGTGCAATTGGATGGGTGGAAGTACGGTATCTGGGCTTCCACTTGGGGTATGGGTAGATGCATCCCCAAATTGATAACACTGCGATTGTGGTTTGCCCGAGATCAAAGACCAAAAAGGAGGTGAGACAGTTCTTGGGGCTGGCTGGCTATTATTATAGGTTTGTTCCTAAGTATTCAACTGTCACCAGCCCACTGACTGATTTCACTAAAAAGGGGGTGCCAGACTCTGTCAAGTGGACGGAGCCGTGCCAACAGGCTTTTACACAAGTAAAAGCTGCACTTTGTGGCAGACATACAATGTTGTGAAGGTGATAAAATGACATCTTGGTGAGGGAGTTTATATGATACTGAAACGTGAGGGAGGGGTCAAATGTGACACTCAGGTTTCTGATGGTTTGGGAGAGGGTGAAGCAAGCCCAGAGACTCAATTCTGACTTTTTTAGTAGGGATGGTGGACCAAATAACATACCTCAGCTTTGTCAGTATTGAATTTAAGAAAATTATTGTTTAGCCAGGTTTTGATAATATTGATACAAGAATTTAATGAGCAGAGGGGTAGAGTTGTGGTGGAATGAGCAGATATGTAGATTTGAAGGTCATAATCATAACAATGATAGCTGATACCATGACTGTGGATAATATGACCAAGGGGTAATATATACAGTACTGTGCAAAAGTTTTAGGCACTTAAGATGTTTCACAAAAACATTTGTCTTAAGATGGTTATTTATATCTTCAGCTTTAGTGTGTCAATAGGAAAAATACATTTTAGACTCCCAAACATTACTTTTGCAAATAGAAAAGATTAGAATAGAAGAACAGGACACTCTGCAAGAGATGGCATTGCCCCCACAGAGCCCCCCACTGAACATCGTGTCAGTCTGAGTTTACATACTGAGACTATCTAAAAAGATAGAAGAACTGTGGTGAATTCTCCAAGAAGCTTGGTACATCCTATCTGCCAACAACCAAGAAAAAATGTGTCCAGGTGTACCTAGGAGAATTGGGGCTGTTTTAAAGGCAAAGGTGGCCACACCAAATATTGATTTAGCTTTTTTATGTTTACTGGACTTTGTATGATGTTAATTGATAAATGAAAACTATTTATGGCATTATTTTTGAAGACATCCTCACTATGCAAAATTTTTCACAAGTGCCTAAAACATTTGTTTTGTACTGTAGGTATTAAAAAGAAGAGGACCAAGAACATAGCCCTGTGGGACACTTTGAGTGAGATGAATGGTGGAAGATTTAAACTTACGAATAGAGATTAAATATTGTCTAAGGACGGATTAAGAACCGAGAGGCCCATGGTCCCCCATGACACTAGTTACGTGACTACCTTCACCTTTATGCGCTACAGGATGCTTGGCAGATTTGATTGGATTTTTCAAATAGACAGAAGAAAAGTTTGGAGCAATGTCTTACATGGCCAATTATATGTACTTTTTAATTATGAACCAATCCAAAATCATATGTTATTAATTGGGATGAGCATGGCGCCTATATTCATATACCAAAATCACTATTATACTACCAAAACACCTGTGTTCTGTTTCACCATTAGTTGCGCTGCATCAAGCTTTTTAGTGCAGATGTCACAAATCGACATTCTGATGAAGTTCAGGTTGCAAAGAGGACTTAATGTGATTTGTAACATGATTTCAATAATAATAATAATAATAATAATTCATTTTATTTATCGGCACCTTTCACAGCACTCAAGGACACCTTACAGCATAAAAAGCAACAATTAAGCAAGTTAAAATACAAAGAACAACAAAACATACAAGTAGTCCAAGAAAAGATCAATAAAAACTAATACAAAGTAACCTAAAAAGCACATTTATTAATTATTTAATGAGTTTTGGTGCAGAGCAACTAAAAGCTGCTAGAGCTTTTACTAGAACTAGTAAACTAGAACTAAGTTTAAAAGATGGAACAATCAATAAATTTGGGGAGGATGATCTTAAGGAATGCAACAGGGACCAAATTATGAGTAGCTTTAAAAGTGAGCAGTAAAATTTTATAATGGTTCCGATATTGGAGAGGTAGCCAATGAAGCTGAATAAGGGAGGGCGTGATATGTTCAGTAGTCTTACCAAATAAGAGGGAGTTACAATAGTCAATATGGGATGTTACCAGGGCATTTCACAGTCCTATGCTGTGAAAGTGATGGGTGGAGTCTGGCAATCCTATGTAAATCAAAAAAAGCAGTGCATGATATATTATTAATATGAGGACCAAAGTGGGAGACACGTGACGCTATGCGAGGTTCGGATGTGTGAGCTCTGTGCACTGTGCTAATTTTAACACTATTATTGTCATAGACAGGTGAGATTCGATACACCCTGTTCTATAACTCTTCTGGGAAGACAATGTGTCAAAAAAATTCAAAATCCTCGGGCTCTGGAGACATTAAAAGACACTTACATGCTCAAGCTGACGCCCCTGACAAGGCCGTGGACCAGGGAGCCGATTTGGCCAGAGAACTGAAGGAAATTCGGTGTAAATTGTTGAACGTGTCGGCAATGCTGACGAAGGTTATTGCTGACTTGGGAGGATCTTGCTGTAATACGTCGATCGATCACTGCCATGGAGACGAAATTCAATGAATTCAATCGGCCTATGCAGCTTACTGAAATGTAATCTGGGACATTTACCATTCCAAATTAAGGACTTCGCTATGCTATCAAATTGCTTGAAATAAGAGAGGGGGACATCTACAGGAAGAGATTGTAATGGGTAGTGAAATTTTGGAATACAATTCATTTTAATAACATTAACCTTCCCAATCATAGATAAATGTAATGAAGCCCACCTACCCACATCACTCGAAAACCTTTTTATTAAGGGTCAAAATTAACTAACTAAATCAGACAAATTTGCTGGGAATAAAATGCCCAAATACTTAATGCCCTGTTTGGGCTACTGGAAGGTGGCCGGTTGGAAAGCCGTTACTGGGCAGTACACTGTCAGGGCCAAAGCTTCGGATTTAGATAAATTGACTCTGTATTGTGAAAACTTTGAAAAGGAATTAATAATTCTGTGGAGGCAAGGCATAGATCTAGTGGGGTCAGAGATGAATAATAAAATATAATCTGCGTAAAACAGAAGCTTATGTGCCATACCTCCCGCCACCACCCTTGGAAAATCATCTTCCCTTCTTATCGCAGCTGCTAATGGTTCCAGGGCAAGACAGAACAATAATGGGGAAAGAGGGCAACCCTGCCGGGTGCCCCTATCCAGAATAAAATAATCTGAAATTAATCCATTTGTTTGTACCACTGCTACTGGGTGTCTATAAAGTAACTTAATCCATCCAATAAATGTACTCCCAAACCCGTATATTTCCAAAATAGTAAAAAGATAATCCCATTCTACCATATCAAATGCCTTTTCGGCGTCAAGTGAGATGGCAGCGACCGGAGTCTGATCATTCACCACTGACCACATAATATTGATGAAATGCCTAATGTTATCAGAAGAGCTGTAGCCCCGAATAAACCCCACCTGATCTATATGTATAAGAGATGTCATAACTTTACTTAATCGATTAATCGAAAATTTTAGACAATATTTTAATGTCAAGCTGGATCAGGGTCTTTGTCCTTTTTAAGAATCAGACTAATCCGGGCTTGCGTCATGGTTGGCAGAAGCTTTCCATTTAATTCGGTTTAAACTTCTAGCAAAAGTGGAGCCAATTCTGTAGCATAAGATCTAAAAAACTCAGTGGCAAAGCCATCTGGCCCCGGAGCCTTGGCTGTAGGCCAATGTAAAAATTTTCTCCACCAGCAGATTTCACTGAGGGAATGGTAGAAAAAGACTCTCTCTGCTTTATATACGTATCTAGTCAGAAGCTACCCTGCTTTGTCCCCTGACTCAAAGTATGACTGTCTTGCCCTGAATAGCCAAAACTCCACCTTCTGTGACAAAATAGTATTATATCTGTATTTCAATCGGGTCAATTCTCTGATGCCATCAGATGACATTCGGTGCTTCAGCTCTGCCTCGCCACTTTTAATATTCCCTTCCAACTCCACGAGTTCTCGTGCTTTGGATTTTTTGATGAATGAGGCATACTGTATGATCCGACCCCTAAGAACCGCCTTAAGTGCCTCCCAAGCCACGCCCACAGAGGATACTGAGGACCAGTTGGTCTCCATATAAACATTGATTTCAGGCTTTAACATTTGTTGGAAATCAGGATTTTTCAAAAGGGATACATTAAAGCTACAGGAGTCTGCAGTTGCATGTAAGTGTGTTTATTCCACTGTTTTACTTTGTTGTAGAGTAGTATTCATTGCTAGACTTGTGCTGTTTGTTTCCTGTCTTAAACTCATGTCGATTAAACATGCTGATGTGTGTGTGCTACATTGTTTTGACTTGTCCCAGGATATTCACTGCTAAATTTGGAGTTGTTTGTCCAGTGTGTGTAAAACTATCGTTGTTTTTAGTGTTTATAAACAGTGCTTCACTTGTTTTAGAGTATTATTTATTGCTAAAGTGTAGCATAATTTATTTGCGGTGTACTGAAGTCACGTTTGTTCCCGCGCTTGTCACCTCACGCGACCCTTAGTTTTGGTTGCCCACGTGACTAGCTTTGTTGTGCTAAGTAGCATTAAGGCGTGTCCAGCGCCAGGTAAGATATTTAAACGGCGGGATCCATAGTCATTCCAGGAGAAGCGATCTATCTACAGGAGTCTGCAGTTGCGAGTAAGTGTATTTATTCCATTGTGTTACTTTGTTGAAGAGTAGTATTCATTGCTAGGCCTGTGCTGTTTGTTTACTGTCTTGAACTCGTGTCACTTAAACGTGTGTTGGTGTGTGTGTGCTACATTGTTTTGACTTGTCCCAGGGTATTCGCTGCTAGATTTAGAGTTGTCTGTCCAATGTAAAACTATTGTTGTTTTTTGAGTCTATAAACAGTGCTTCACTTGTTTTAGAGTATTATTTATTGCTAAAGTGTAGCAATTTATTTGTGGTGAACTGAAGTCGCGTTTGTTCCTGTTGGGCCTCAGGTATTCAGACAGAAGACAAAGGCAGGCCTAACACAGTCGTAAAACCTAACTCAGGCCCACATACCAAGTCATAAATTTTACTGATAAAAATTGCGAAATCAAACAAAGGGAGTCCAAAACAGACTACAAATCCCATGAAGCCTTGCTCACTAAAGGATCGAACTCTCAACTCCTATTGGATGAGGCACACAACAGAACGCACCTCAACCATGACATCATCAGGAGTAGAAATACCTCTGAAATGCTTCCGGGATTTGCTTCCCAGCAACTTTGCTCGCCGTGTGTAGACGCAGCTCATCGCTGCTTTCAGGTGCAGCCTCGTGGCACAAGGAAGTAACATCCGACTTGAAACTGTGGCCATACAATCTCCATCTCGCTGGATGAGTTGAGATTACTCTGTGTTCCACCGAACACTCTAACGGATCCGAAGGAGACCGCCGAGCAATCCGCATCTTCATCCATTTGCCTGCAGAAGTGAGGCAAATCAATCTTCCATCTTCAATCAAGTCGATGTCGCTGATTTCTCCACCAGCCCGCCGAGAATCAGCAGCCGTACTGCCCGCCGACAGAGCGAGGAAACGGCCTCCCGTCATCACCCATGCCTCAAGGAACCGAGTCGGAGTTAAAGGACGGATTAACACACATTCTACGTCCTCATACGATTCAAGTAAGAGGTTTATGTCTGGGCAGAGATAGAATATTACTGTGTGTTATTCTTGTGTATCAAGGTTATTGCTTGTACAGTTTACGGACCGCCGTGTCCGCTCATTATTAATACTCAGGGTATTAATTATCATGAATGAGATTTGCTGTATTGTAGTCCAACCACATTGGACTGTTGTGCATTTCCGCCATCGCGGGTGAGACCAGCAAACTGAGTTTATCCATTACAGAATCAAAGACCACTGGACGGTTTACAAGCCGTCCACCGCGTCTCTGAGTCATAAACTAACAGCTGCTTTCTCTCCCACGATCGCGAAACCGGCTTTGGGGCCGTCACTTTATTCTCTCTCTCTCTCGTACTAACCACACACACACACACGCACGCACGCGACCCCTCACAAACATTCTTGCACACATTTTTGGCTAGTAGATAGCTTCGTGATAAAGCTCAGCTTTGTCCCTAAGCTACCATTGACTGGTTTCTCTCCGCCCACATTTGCGGCCATATTCTCTGGCCGGAAGTCTCGCGTGACATACTCTCCACGAGAGTCACGTCCGCCATTTTGTGTGCGTCCCTCCTCACACACACACACCCTCATGTGTTATAGGATTATTTTGAATCCATATCTAATCATATTACTGTTTAGTTTGTAGTTGTAAGTCGGAAGTTTATTGACTGTATTGTATTATTAATTGATATTACTGCATAAATAAACTTTGTTATATTACAAAGAAAAGTGTTTTGGTTTGTTTTGCATACACCTGTGTCATGCTGACGGGATGTCAGTGCTCGGATTAAAGCCTTCATTCATTGTTTTTTTCCAAAAAAATCGATATTCTTCGGATGTCGATTTTCCTGAGAAAACAATCTAATATTGAGATGAGGGTGGTGCTCCATCAATATTAATCCTTATTAATATTCTATTGATTTTTGATAATTGATAATTATCTTTGATTGTTGAATTTGAATGATCAATAAGCTAGTGTTAATTTTAATTAATGTTTCATCGATGTTAATGATTAGTGATTATCTTTGATAATTGTTGATTTAAAGGATTAAAAAAAAACTAACATTGATTCTCATCAATGTTCCATTGATTTTAATAATTAATAATTGTCTTTGATAATTATTAATTATTGCTAATAACCAAACCCGCTCCTAAACGTAGCGCACTACATTTACTGGAGCCCCATATGAGGTTTTAATGAGTTAGATTCAATTAATTAATTTAAATATTAATTAATAACTAAATAAATAATTATCAATTATTTCTGATAGTAACACTGATCTAAACAACCAGTAAAGCCCTACATTCCCATGCTTGTCACCTCACACGACCCTTAGTTTCGGTTGCCCACGTGACTACCTTTGTTGTGCTAAGTAGCATTAAGGCGTGTCCTGCTTTTTTCACTGAACGGCTCATTAGCATCTTGTATATATTTTACACGAATGCTGATGCGGCAGCGGAAGTGGTAGCCCTCGTGTAAAGCCCTCCTCATGTGAAGATCTACTTGTGTAAAGACCAGCGAGTCTACCTGTGCGAGTCCACCGAGCAAGGACATGACAAGGTGCCAATCACCATAGCACTTAAGTATCTTTTAATTGTATCTATTTTCTTATTTTCCTTCTTCATACTAACACGTCTACTTCACGAATAACATATGCCTTCAAGCACATCCCTGTTATCTGTTACAAACACAAGACAAAACACAACCCACACAACCTACAGCCACTTTGCACTTCAGCACCTGCTCTGCTCTCTTTCTCAGTGGGACTCTGGAACTGTCTGGAGCTGACTTCATTCCAGCCTTTGCCACACTGTCCACCCTCAGCATCCTTGCACTGACAGAAACATGGATACGTCTAGAGGATACAGCAACACCTGCTGCTCTCTCCAACAACTTCTTCTCTCACACCCCTCAACACACCGGTAGGGGGAACAGGTTTGCTCATTCCAAACAACTGAAGTTTTTTACCACACTCTTCTCTATGTAACAATACTTCTTTTGAATTCCATGCTATTACTACAATGCAACCCACAAAAATACATGTTGTTGTCATCTATCGTCCTCCAGGTCAGCTGACAAACTTTCTCGAGGAGTTGGATGTCCTGCTATCCTCCTTCCTGGAGGATGGTAGGACACTTGTGGTTCTCGGTGATTTCAACATAAACCAAGACAACCCCCAGGCCTCTGAACTTAATGCTATTCTGGCCTCTGTGCTGAGTGATTCCAGCCAGGTCTCCTAAGCAACCAAATTGGCCTGGTTGCTAGGGAGGGTAGAGTCACATGGGGTAACCTCCTCATGGTTGCTATAATGTGGTTCGTTTTTGGTGGGGCCCGTGGTGAATTGAGCATGGTTTCCGCGGTGGATAGTGTGAAGCCTCCACACGTGCTATGTCTCCGTGGCAACGCGCTCAACAAGCCATGTGATAAGATGCGTGGGTTGACGATCTCAGACGTGGAGGCAACTGGGATTCGTCCTCCGCCACCCGGATTGAGGCGAATCACTACGTGACCACGAGGACTTAAAAAGCACATTGGGAATTGGGCATTCCAAATTGGGAGAAAAGGGGAAAAAATAAAGCTATTCTGGCCTCATTTGACTTAGAAAGACTAAGCACTACAGCAACTCACAGATCGGGCAAACAGCTGGACCTCATTTTTACACGTAACTGTACCAACTCAAATATTCTTGTTACTCCTTTACATGTCTCTGATCACTACTTTGTTCAATTCAACATGACTCTCCCATGTACATTAAAACAGACTCCACCTTTGGTTTCCTTTCGCTATAACCTCTGTTCTCTTTCACCCTCACGCTTTTCCACTGCTGTCTCTACCTATCTTCCTACACAAATTTATTTTCCACCCTGGATGTAAACACTGCCACAGACACACTAAGCTCTACTTTAACAACCTGTCTAGACAACATCTGTCCTCTCTCTTGTAGGCCAGCACGTACTACACCACCCAGCCCCTGGCTCTCTGACATCCTTTATGAACATCGGACTGACCTCAGGGCAGCTGAGAGGAGATGGCGGAAATCTAAAGATCCAGCAGATCTAGGTAAATATCAGTCCCGGCTTGCAACTTTTTCAGATAATGTTAAATCTGCAAAAACCTCCTATTACCAGAACAAGATCAACAGCACCACAGACACTCGCAGCTTGTTTAGAACATTCAACACACTTCTCTGCCCTCCCCCTCCACCGCCTGACACATGACTGACAGCAGAAGTCTTCGCTACATTTTTTTACTAATAAGGTTACAGCCATCAGCAATACATTCTCAGCACCACACCTTGTCAAACACCTGTCCTGTATGCAACTCTTCTGTCTCCATGTTCTCTCCTCTGACTGACACTGAGGTCTCTAAACTCCTCCTCTCCAACCACCCCACCACCTGTTCCCTTGACCCCATTCCTTCTCACCTTCTCCAGGCCATTTCTCCATCCATCCTACCTGCACTCACACACATAATTAACACATCTCTACTTACAGGCACTTTTCCCACTACATTTAAGCAGGCTCAAGTAACCCCGCTGCTGAAGAAACCCGCACTTAATCCTACACAAATAGAACACTACAGACCAGTCTCTCTCATCCCGTTCATGGCAAAAACACTTGAAAGGGCAGTTTTCAATCAAATCTCTGCCTATCTCTCACAGAACAAGCTGCTGGATGACAATCAGTCAGGCTTTAAAAGTGGACACTCCACCGAGACTGCCCTGCTGTCTGTCACCGAGTCGCTGAGATGGGCGAAAGCTGAATCAAGATCATCAGTCCTGATTCTGCTGGACCTTTCTGCAGCCTTTGACACAGTCAACCATCAGATCTTACTCTCTACCCTCTCCTCGCTGGGCATCACAGGAACTGTGCTTGACTGGTTTAATTCCTATCTCTCAGGTAGGTCCTTCAAGGTAGCCTGGAGAGGTGAGGTATCCAAGCCACATCAGCTACTTACTGGGGTACCTCAGGGATCAGTGCTTGGGCCACTTCTCTATATACACAACATCACTGGGACCCATCATTCAGGCACATGGTTTTTCTTACCACTGTTACGCTGATGACACGCAACTCTACTTGTCTTTCCAGCCCAACGACACCACAGTGACTGCTCGAATTTCTGCCTGCCTGGCGGACATCTCGGCCTGGATGAAGGAGCACTACCTGCAACTCAACCCAGCCAAGACTGAACTCCTTGTCTTTCCAGCCAACCCTGATGTTGAACACAACATCACCGCGCAGCTGGGTGCAACTACAGTAACGCCTTCCAAATCGGTCAGAAATCTAGGGGTAACCATCGACAACAGACTAAATTTCACAGACCACATCTCAAAGACCGCAAGATCATGTAGATTTACACTCTACAATATCAGGAAGATAAGACCCTTCCTCTCTGAACATGCCACACAACTGCTTGTCCAGTCACTTGTCATAACTAGACTGGACTACTGTAACGCTCTCATTGCAGGCCTCCCTGCATGTGCAACTAGACCCCTCCAAATGATCCAGAATGCAGCAGCATGTCTGGTCTTTAATGAACCAAAGAAAGCACATGTTACACCACTCCTTGTCTCTCTCCAATGGCTACCGGTTGATGCACATCTCAAATTCAAGGCTCTGATGCTGGCATACAGAACAGTTACTGGGACTGCTCCAGCATACCTAAAATCATTTATGCAGAGCTACGCGCCCACTAGAAGTCTGCGGTAGGCTAAGGAACATCGCCTTGTTGTACCAACACAAAGAGGCACCAAAACACTTTCCCGGACTTTCAGCTTCATCATACCACGTTGGTGGAATGACCTTCCCAACTCCATCCGTGAAGCTGACTCACTCGCTGTCTTCAAAAAATGACTAAAAACACATCTTTTCCATGAGCACTTAACCAGTCATTAAAAAAATAAATAAAAATAAATAAATAAATAAATAAAAAAAATTCTGTTGCACTTTATTCTGTTTGGAATACTATTATGATGCTAGTGATACTTTGTAATACAGCACTTTTCATACCACTGTCTCCTAAGATGATTCGCTTATGTTTTCCTCTCTTGTAAGTCGCTTTGGATAAAAGTGTCTGCCAAATGAATAAATGTAAATGTAAAAAGTATTAAAACTAGCAAAGTGTGCAGAGCTTGCCGTTCACACGTCCGACCCTTGCATGGCGCCACACGACTACCCTGAAAAAGTCATTTTTGATCAAATCTAGACAGGCCCCATTTCCAGCAGCCATCACTCCAACATCTTATCCTTGAGTAATCACGCTAAATTGCTAATTTGGTACTACAAAATCAATTGCCATTATATCAAACACAGTTGAAAGCTATTTTGTTCGTTAAATGAAGCTTAACATTGTCTTCGTGTTTGTTTTTGAGTTTTCACAGTATGCAATAGACTGGCATGTCTTAAGGTCAATATTAGGTCAAAAATGGCAAAAAACAACTAGTGGCCCAGGTGTACAACTAAACAAGAGGATAAGTACATCAGAGTCTCTAGTTTGAGAAATAGACGCCTCACATGTCCTCAGCTGACAGCTTCATTGAATTCTACCCGCTCAACACCAATTTCATGTACAACAGTAAAGAGAAGACTCAGGGGTGCAGGGCTTATGGGAATAAAAGGCCACTTTTGAAACAGAAAAACGAAAAGAAAAGGTTAGAGTGGGCAAAGAAAGTCATTGGACAACAGATAATTGGAAAAGAGTGTTATGGATCCCTGTGCCAGCAGGGATTGAGCCATGGTAAAAGGGCTGAACTGGCTTCTCTGTGCCAGCAGGGACTAAGGCAGAATACAAGGCCTGAGTTGGCTTCTCTGTGCCAACACTGGCTGAGGCAGGATACAAGGGCTGAGCTGGCTTCTCTGTGCAAGCAGGGAATAAGGCAAAGTCCAAGGACTAAGCTGGTTTCTTTATCCTAGCAGAGGCTAAGGCAAGGTCCAATGACTGAGCTGGCTTCTCTGTGCCAGCAAGGAGTGGAGCAAGTCACAAGGTCTGAGCAGGCTTCTCTCTGCCAGCAGGGGCTAAGGTAAGGTCCAAGGACTCAGCTGGCTTCTCTGTGCTAGCATTGGCTAAAGCAAGGTCCAATGGCTGAGCTGGCTTCTCTGTATCATCAGGAGTTGAGGCAAGACACAAGGGCTGAGCTGGTTTCTCTGTACCATCAGGGATTTTGCTAAGGTGAAAGGTCTGAGCTGGCTTCTCTGTGGCAGCAGGAACTGAAGCAGGGTGAATGGGCTGAGCTGGCTTCTCTGTGCCAGCAGGGACTGAAGCAAGGAGAAAGAGCTGAGCTGGCTTCTCTGTGCCAGCAGGGACTGAGGCAATATCCAAGACCTGAACTGAATTCTCTGTGCCAACAGGGGCTGAGGTAGCACATATGGGCTGAACTGGTTTCTCTGTGCCAGCCTGGGCTGAGGTATCACATATGGGCCGCAAGGGCAGTTGGTTACCATTAGAAGGAAAGGCATAGACTAAAGTCTGCTCTGGCAGCTTGCTACTACCAAAGGGCAAGGAAGGGATTAAAGGCTGCACTGGCATGTGGCTCCCATGCAGGGCTGTTGTGGTTTCTGCCACCTCTGTAAAAGATCACTCTCGAAGTCTTGGGGTTTTGATGCTAGAAGATAGACTTTATTATCATAGATAAAAAAGCCGAGTTGCTCTGCAGTTGCAACTCCAGCAAATGGGTTTCTTCCTGCTTATATAAGATCTACAAAGGTGTGGCTAATACATTCCATACATGTCACCATTATCCATCACACTATTCTTGCCACCAGTCGGTTTATTTTAAGAAGTGGATAGGAGACACCTGTGGAGGAACTTCACCATATATTTTCTCAGCAGTCATGAGAGCAGTTTAATATATGTGAGCACATTCCTTTCCTACACAGGCTTCTCCACACACACACTTAAGATTCATGCTTGACCATCAAAAATAATTGTAGAATAAAATAGCTATATTAACATTGATTATACTTCATTAGTTTATACTCAACTTTATAAAAATATTCTACATTATCCCCCCTCTGGGACTTACATAAGTCCAACCTTCACTGTCCTTATTCAGAGTGCAGTTTCATAATTCAGCGTCCTCAGTTATGCTCTCTAGCAACTAAGTCACACAGTTTCATCACCAATGACCAGATTATGCAACCGCACTCCAGTGGAGATTTGCAGAACCAAACGTCTCCATTCAAGTTTGATTAAGAACCAAGTATAAATATTCTGTCTCTTTATATTTTCATTCAATAAATGAAACCTATAGGCATGTTATACTGTAATCATGAGCATGCAATTGGTTCAGCCTTGCCTGTGGTTGTCACAGTTATGTAGAGTATATCAAACATAAACAAAATATTCATCATCATATTAAGAGTTCTCTTTTGTAGTGTAGATATCTTCAACCCAGATACTTTGCGCATCGTAGAAGGTCACCTCTGGGGACAGGTTAGGTTAGCACTTTCATCCCGGGGCATGGCTCATCATTCATTTCATCATATATATCTTCATAGGAGGAATCAATTTCCTGCTAAACTGGTCTTTCTGTCCATCCAGGGTAGTTGTCATTGTATTGCATTGGACCATTCACATTGATCAGTGTCATCTGCTTCATTGTTGCTCAGATCAAAAATGATTTTACCAATGGTAACACACAACAGAATATTATTCCTCCCACAAGGAATGTTATTCTAATCATTATATTAATTTTAGCGAATCGTGCACCCATTTCATAAACAAACAAGACAAGCAATGTTAATCTTTAGTCACCACCATGTTTTTTTTTTTCCATTCTTCATTAATATTAAAATGTACATGAGTTCAATAAATGCATAAATAAAAAGTAATAAATCATTTTTCAATCTTAATTCTTCATCATACAAACATTCCCAGGTTTGTTCAATACTACTTTAATAAGTCAGGCGCTCCTTTGTTTGCAACGAATCTCAAAACTTTACCCCCAAAATCTATAATTAATCTTCTACACAGGGAATGATCCCCTCATGGCACAGTGACAGAATGCTTGGTATTTAACACTGTGATAAGTTGTTTTCGTAAAGCGGTTATTAAAATACAGTCGGGTTGATTGGAACTCACAGTTTCTTCTAGACCTGCTTCCGACCTGAAAGCATCCATCCACTTCCTTAAACCCATCTCACCCATTCTTGGGCAGGCTTACAGGGTGGTGATGCCCTGCCTTAGGTTGCCCCCCCTTTTTGCCATTGGAGAGTCTTACCCGTCATCGGGTCATTACCTCATGCCACTGGTCTCGATACCGCTCAGTCCTATTAGCCAATCCTTAATTTGGTGTCAGTAAACAGATATTTTCTTTTGTTTCAGGGAGTATCACCTGAGAACTGTCACAGCCAATGGAACCATCTACAACTGCTTAAATATGGAGACAGTTCACAACATGGTTAAATTCACAAAGCATTATTCAAAATTCAACAATCTTTTAAAAGTGTCCAAATTAAAAGTAAAATGCTACAATTGAACTCATTTACTGATCATTAATTTCCATTCAGGTTATATTTATGCTCCTTTGGCAAATGTCACAAAAGACCATGTATCATGGTGGGGACTAACATCAGAACAAAACAAAATAAAGGGTAGCCTCTGTCAAACTTCTAGGAAGCTTAATTTAAAAACATCACCTTAATTCAATAATAGTCTCTAGATTGTTTTGAACCTACATTAAGTGTGTCAGATCAACTTTCAACTGAATCTCTTGTCTTTAGTATAAACCCTTAACTTTAGATTGCCCTCTGAATATATCAAATCTTTAATCATAATAAGGAAAGCTGTTTGACCCTCTCCTTCATATCACTGTATCTAATATTATTGTAAAATCACATCATTTTCCATATACAATAAAATAAAATCAAAAGAAAATAAAACAATTTAGAGATGTGGCTTTAGCACACTTCAAAAACTTATACTGAGAGTGAGAGAGAGTAGGGCATGGGAGGAATTCAGCGGAGGACATTCCACTCCTTCACACTGTTTCTAAACTTGTTACAGCTATTCCTTCTTTTTCATTTTAGAATCTCATAATACATTTAAGTTATTTTTTAACAGTGAAAATAGTGACAACACCTATCTTATAGTCCTGTCATCTTATTACTAATCCCCTCTTTTTTCTTTCTTTTTTTTTTAAAGTCAATTAACTCGCTTATGATTACTTTCTCCCTTTTCTTACTCTTTCTCAGGAGAAGAAACTTTCATTCTAATGAAGCAACACAAATCACCTTTTTAAACAAACAGAAAAGTAAAAAGATGTTTTAAACAAAAAGTAGTAAAGAGGCACAATGGAAATTCAGACAAACCTCTTGTGTTTTGAAATATTTGATCAATATCATACACTACATCTTTTAATTTTTAATGTTTCTTATTTTTTTATATTCTAATGTTTCAGCATTATTTAACAATAAGATTTTTCAGTTATTGTTATTTTTTATACTTCAGCATTTCTTGAAAAATTATTCAGTTAAATAGCAAAACCAAAATTCACAGTGCAGAAACTGTATGCCTCTAAAGTGATACTTTCATGGATTAATCTCAAAATAGAAATAGTTTACTAGAAAAAGACACTGAATCAACTCTTTGTAGCACCCACTAACCTTTTTCTTTAAAGTGAGGGTACTCTCTGGAAAATTTGGGGGAGTAACCAATCCAATAGGTAACTCTAACTTTGCCATCAAGTTTTAATATTTACTCTTTAACTCAATAAATCTGGATTTAAATTTAGACCCTCAGAACAATTTAGACATGGATATTGAACCAACGGATGGCAGTCTGGAAAATCAAAAAATCCCATTAGTTGTATAAGACTGAAATCAACTTATCCAGAGAAATTTGAATCCACATTTGAAATGTCAAATCAGTAATGATTACCAGCAGTCATGTGATCGGGAGGATCAATCATATAAAAGCCCACATCATTCTCAGTCTTTCTCTTTTTTTTTTTTTTTCAGACTTCCTCCTGCAATATTAACAACTTCAATAAATCATCTGGCCCAGCCATCTGCAATGGTGAGAGACTTATTCCAGAATGAGTTAATGAAACAACATACACATAATGATGACAAAAGAGAGGGTAAAATTTTGTTAGTATCAAAGACACACACAGAATAGATGAATGAATATGTTATAAGTTATTACCATTCATAGTTTCACCTGCTACCAATGACCAGTTTTTCCTTAGCATTATCAATATTTTTGTCAAATACGTCAGTTATTTCTTAAATCTTCAAATCCAAACTTCTAGCACAAATAACATTTTCCATTTTTTGTACTTCCAAAAGAAGAAAACTTCTATTTTGTTAGCTATCAGAGCATCTGAGCAAAATTGTTTACGTTTGCTTAGTTCTGCCTCCTTATTGGAGGTTGGGACTTTTATTTTCCATTTTATCTGGCATGATAAGTTACAGAACAAACCCAAGGAAAAAGCATCACAATATTGGCAAGGCTGCCACACATAAAGATCAGAAAACAGATATTAAGAGCACAACTTTTCCAACAAATTGAAAAAACAGAGAACATGAAATGATCCAAATCATTCTTAAATTTCTTTCCTTTAATTCTAGTCTCAAAGGCAGCTCTCAGTGTACCCTTGATCAACCAGTGCTATACTGTGTGTATAAAACAAGAAAATAAAAGAAAAATATGTAATCTTAACTAAAAGAATCTGCTATCTATCTTTTCTAAATTCGGGGCGCCCCTGTCTGAGTGGAGACACCAAGAGAGACAGGTTCTGTAGACTATTGTTGGTGCCATCCTTACAGAGTAAGGGGTCATAGGTCTTTGTTTATTCCGGGCACTACCAACATCTGTCTCAGTCTCTTTATCAGACAGTCCCTAACAAAAATAATAAACTCTACCTGTCTTAGTTTTGTTGGTTGATCAAGTTTACACCGATAAAGTTGCAACTCACATGTAAATTTGTTCTCCAGACATACTTAAACACATAGAAAAAAATAAATAAATAAAACAATAATCATGGGTTCTTACATTTAGATATCAAGACTGTATAGTGTTTAATTTAATATTGTTAAAAACATTTATTCTCTCATAAACTGGACCAGACAGAATGTAAAACAGACACATGAATGTGATGTTTCACATTTAAGGTTTACTTTTCCTACTCAAATTACAAAATATAATTTTCTTATTAGTCAGTTTCACCTTTCTTTTTAATTTCTCTTTCCCATTTTCTTGACATCTTAGCATTTCCATTTGCTTAATCGTGGCTTTGATAACTAGTGACCTCAATAAAGGAAGCACACAACAAAACAATAGCCCTCCTATCATTATTGCAATTCCCAAAAACATTCCCAATTTACATAATTTGTTAGGGGGAGATGCATTAACAGGATTCTGATATGTATGGTTGCACTTTGGTTTTAGTTTGTAGCCTTTTCTCTTCCTTGTGCCCACCTTATATTTTTCAGAGACTTTTCTCCTTTTTGAACAGTGCTAGCATTTCTCTCTCTTTTTCCCTTTTTGTTTCTCTCTTTTTATTTTTTTACTCTTATCTTTAGTTTTATAATTTTTTATCAAAAGTTTCCATTTCCTCGCACAACGCAACATCAAATGTCCCTTCGTGGTCGCCAATATGTTGTGGTTTCTGCCACCTCTGTGAAAGATCACTCTCGAAGTCTTGGGGTTTTGATGCCAGAAGATAGACTTTATTATCATAGATAAAAAAGCCGAGTTGCTCTGCAGTTGAAACTCCAGCAAATGGGTTTCTTCCTGCTTATATATGATCTACAAAGGTGTGGCTAATACATTCCATACATGTTACCATTATCCATCACCCTATTCTTGCCTCCAGTCTGTTTATTTTAAGAAGTGGATAGGAGACACCTGTGGAGGAACTTCACCATATATTTTCTCAGCAGTCATGAGAGCAGTTTACTATATGTGAGCACATTCATTTCCTACACAGGCTTCTCCACACACACTAAGATTCATGCTTAACCATCAGAAATAATTGTAGAATAAAATGGCTATATTAACATTGATTATACTTCATTAATTTATACTCAACTTTATAAAAATATTCTACATTAGGGCAAGGAAGGAACTGACAACTTGCAACCACTAGAGGGTAAGGCAAGAACTGAAGGTTATACCGACAGGTGGCTACCACTAAGGGGAAAGATAAGAACTGAAGGCTGTATTTGATGCTGACTACCACCAGAGGGCAAAGGGACTAAAGGCTGTACTGGCAACTTGCTACCACTAGAGTGTAAGGAAGGGACTAGAGGCTGCACTGGCAGCTGGTTACCACTAGAAAGCAAGAAAGGGATTACAGGCTGTAATGGAATCTCTGGCTAATACTAGAGGGCAAAGAAGGGATTGGCAGCTAGCTTCCACAAGAGGATAAGGAAGGGACTAGAGGCTGCACTGGCATCTGGCTATTATTAGAGGGCCAATAAGGGGCTAGCAGCTGGTACCCCAGAGGGCAAGAAAATTAATAAATGCAGCTCGCTACCAGCAGAGGGCAAGGGAGGGAATTCTTGATTGGCTGGGACACGACCAAGGGAACTTTCTAGGATGACCAGGTCAGAGCCAGGAGGTGGTTGAGGACCAGCCAGGACAGTAATAGGGAAACTCTTTAGATCAGCAAGGACAGGGCTGGAAGGAGGTTGAGGTATATCAGCCAGGACAGGGGAAGGTGGTCTACTCAGAACTGGTGACATCTGGTTATTGGTAACCAACTTAGCTTGGTTCCTTTGCTCTCAATCATGAAGCTCCTGGGCCACTGATGCTGCAGGCTTACCTATGGAAGTCTGGACCAGGTAAACTGTATTAGGTGAGGGAGACATGAACCATCGACGGCTCCCTCTCAGGGACCGATAACTTCCTGAGTACATATGGTTAACCCCATCGTTGAGCTGCTTTATATCTTGACCTAATTCAGTGAAGAAATCCCTCAGCTGCCTCAGCCCTTCCATCATTGTGTTAATGGCGCTTGACCGGATAGGCTTAGACACAGGGGCCTCAAAAATGCTGGAAACAAGAGCTACGGATTTGGATCCGCAGGAATGGTCGGAAACAGCAGGATTCATCTCAATATTGAAGATACTGTAGACAAGAGGCTTCATCGGTTGGTAGAGTGGTACATTGGATTGGTCATTGTGACATTGGGCCATTGCAATAATCTATTTCTCGCTCAAAGGACCATGTAAAATATTTGAGGGGTGAAGGAATGCTGAATCGTAGGGGGACTCAATGGGGTTGTCAGTTAAACCACAATAAGACACGTGTCCATATGCATAATTTATTTATATGGCCAACTGCCATTCAACTCCACAGAAGAAATCACTACAGATGTTAGTAAATGAAACAAGTTGATGATATGCTGGTTCTAACTGTGTGGTTGTTGCTCTTATTGTTGTTGTTACGCAAGTATACACAAAAAGGCATGAATATGAAAAATACACCACAAATGTCACATAGACTTATCCAGTACCTATACAAGGGAAACATATATCACACTTATCCTGATGACAACAAACAAATATTAACTTATGTATCATTCATGCGCTTGAAGCACCAACAATAAGAATGCAAAAATAATGCAAAAGCAATTAATGACAGATAAAAATAACCATCACGCAAATTATACAGTTTTGTCCGTTTAAAAATAAAATCTTCTGAAAGCAAACTGAATCATGAAGAAAATGCAACATTGTAACTATTTTAGCCACTGTTTAAAAACAATTCAAGCAAGCTACAGGTCTGAAATGCCCTAAATCACTCTATTGCAATTGTTTTATGCTTGCATGGTACTCATGTTGTTATTTCGGTGAGCTTCATGTTCACAGGGATTAAGAAAGAGAGAGTTGCGGTGAGTTGGTATGTAACTTTTCCCTGTGTATGTGTGTGATTGTGTATTTATCGCCTTGGGGCTTGCCGTAGAAAACGTTACGGCGCTTAAGTAAATTAGTTGTGTTCAAAAACATACTGTTCCATTTGTGATTGCTCTGTTTTCTAAATTTTATTGTCAATTATCCTCATTTTAGTGCATGAATATTGTGGTCTGGTGTGGACAGACAGATTGCTTGTAGCTGGAATCTTATGGCATCGCATCTGGTTAGTACAAGGTGTAAGGTTTGACCTAAGACCAGAGTTGAGGTAAGGACCATAAAAATTCTTCAAGACCCCTCGAGCCAAGCATTAACATACCATGTGGCAAAAGCTGAACGAAAGAAGCCACAAATAAATCTTTTCAGACAAAATTTTACTCCTAAAATGGACACCAACTACACTCCACTCAATGTTTGTTCACAGAATTGTTTATGTAAATTGCAGTTGTGCAATTAGTACATGTTAGTTCACAAAAATGTAACTATGGTGGTATAAATTAATGCATGCATTATATTTAATCTTTCTATATCATGTTTGGTCTCTATATCTTCAGAAAAATGCCAAGAGTATTTTTGAAGAGGTTTAGAAAGGGAACAATGCATAGATAAAACTTTAAAGACACTGTTCTAACTATGTACTTTAAAATATGCAAATGTCCCACATAGAGGAAGGAAGGATTGGCCACACTTGGTTTTCCACCTCTGATCTTAACACCCAATTAGAACACTGAAACAGGAAGTCGCAACTGAAATCCCCTCCTCATCACAAAGGTATAAAGCATCCTTACAACAGCCACGCCTATGTCCTGAATCCTCATCCAGAGGGTTGTTAACAGGATAACACTTCTTCGTTCTGGTCCCACACCATGAAGGACACAAATAGAATAACACTCCAAAGTTCTGAGCCTCTGAAGGAGATTGTAACAGATCAACTTTGTTCTGGATCTCCGGTCTGAGTGGTAGACGTAGTAACAGAATACAACCATCCAACGTGCTAAGTCTCCGTGTCAAAGAGAGAGTGAGAGAAACAGGAGACAGCAGAAGATGGACCAAGTACCAAGTCTCACTACGAGAGACTGTTGCAATGGCAAGGTCGGAATCCCTATAGATAACTACAAGGTTTAGCTCTGGCAAGAAAACCTTCTCTTCAAATTCTGAGCATCTGCGTATTCCAGATAAATAAACTGGTGCCGACATAAGGTCTGTAAATCTGCGTGTTCCAGATTGTAAGAACCTTCTCAGTGCTTCCAGGAGATCAGCATTCCTCAGCTCCTTTGTGTCCAAGGCTGTTGAAATGGAATCCAGCTCCTTCCCCACTGTAACGTGGCCCTAAGCCCCAGTGGAAGGCGTCGCTATCACCAAACTCATTGACCGATCAAGGAGAGCGTAAATATCACTACTAAACCTCTTTCCAGAGACCTTGGCATTAGTGTATTACATCAGTTTATGATTTTCTATTGTTCTTTAGATTACATAACCTGTGTATCAAATGTCTAGCAAAATAATCTTGGAGTTATTTCTTCAATAGAAATAAGGTTTTCACCTTATAAATTAACAAAGAAACCGTAAGATAACAGTCATACTTTGCCATTGTTACATCCAATTCAACCACTTGCATCTTTCCATACTATACACTTTTATTTACCCATTGATTTGTATTATTCTTTAACATATTAGTACCATTTTGTAGTTTTTGTTAGTTATTCTTGTTTATCTTTTTGAAAATAAAACAAATTTTATTACAACTGTGTGTTCTTTGTGTTGATTATACAGAAGAGCTCTAAAGGTTAGGGTGAATCTCAAACATCCTTCAGATTAATCAGATGACCAACTCCCTCCAGTTTACATATTTCTAATTTATTGAATGGACCATTTGGATCATTGTTTATACTGTTAAGGTGAAACTCCTTAGCTGGTGCCCCAAGGATGGAGGGAGGGGCTGTCTGATATTAATAAACACACATAAAAAAAAAAAAAAAAATCACCACATACTTTGGTGTCATGTGTGAGGGCCAGTTCATTTCAATTGGTACCAGTACGATTCTCACTACACAGCAAAACAGTCTGCAAGATTGACACCCATAGCCAAAATCAAGTTGTTTGGAGTCTACTAATGTGACGCTGGCTTAAGTTTTGATGTACTCTATGATTAAATAACAACAACAAAATAATAGTGCAAATAATATACAAAGCCAACAGACACCCAAAGCAGATCTATAATATACAAATGTATTTAATTCCAGTTGACAGACATTTTTTTAATTTTAATGCAAGATCTACTTTTTTTTCATTTACTAGTTCAACATGATCTAGCCATTACGGTTTAGAACTCAAATATGGGGAAACAGGCCATGGAAATAAAATATTTTATCTTTTTGAAATAATGTCTGCCTACCAATCTTGTTTACTGAGGATGAGTTACACTACCGTTCAAAAGTTTAGGGTCACTTTTTTTACATTTTAGAATAATAGTAAAGTCATCACAACTATGGAATAATAGAAATGCAAATATGGGAATTTTGTTGTGACTAAAAAAAATCCAAAATAAATCAAAACTATGTTATATTTTAGCATCTTCAAAGTGGCCACACTTTGCCTAGATTTTGCAGAAATGTACTCTTGGCATTTTCTCAACCAACCTCTTGAGGTATCACCCTGGGATGCTTTTTAAACAGTATCGAAGGAGTTCCCATCTACAGGTGCATCTCAATAAATTAGAATGTCGTGGAAAAGTTCATTTATTTCAGTAATTCAACTCAAATTGTGAAACTCGTGTATTAAATAAATTCAGTGCACACAGACTGAAGTAGTTTATGTCTTTGGTTCTTTTAATTGTGATGATTTTGGCTCACATTTAACAAAAACCCACCAATTCACTATCTCAAAAAATTATAATACATCATAAGACCAATAAAAAAAACATTTTTAGTGAATTGTTGGCCTTCTGGAAAGTATGTTCATTTACTGTATATGTACTCAATACTTGGTAGGGGCTCCTTTTGCTTTAATTACTGCCTCAATTCCCAGGTTTCTTTGACAGTGGCCTTCAGCTCATCTGCATTTTTTGGTCTCTTGTTTCTCATTTTCCTCTTGACAATACCCCATAGATTCTCTATGGGGTTCAGGTCTGGTGAGTTTGCTGGCCAGTCAAGCACACCAACACCATGGTCATTTAACCAACTTTTGGTGCTTTTGGCAGTGTGGGCAGGTGCCAAATCCTGCTGGAAAATGAAATCAGCATCTTTAAAAAGCTGGTCAGCAGAAGGAAGCATGAAGTGCTCCAAAATTTCTTGGTAAACGGGTGCAGTGACTTTGGTTTTCAAAAAACACAATGGACCAACACCAGCAAATGACATTGCACCCCAAATCATCACAGACTGTGGAAACTTAACAGTGGACTTCAAGCAACTTGGGTTATGAGCTTCTCCACCCTTCCTCCAGACTCTAGGACCTTGGTTTCCAAATGAAATACAAAACTTGCTCTCATCTGAAAAGAGGACTTTGGACCACTGGGCAACAGTCCAGTTCTTCTTCTCCTTAGCCCAGGTAAGACGCCTCTGATGTTGTCTGTGGTTCAGGAGTGGCTTAACAAGAGGAATATGACAACTGTAGCCAAATTCCTTGACACGTCTGTGTGTGGTGGCTCTTGATGCCTTGACCCCAGCCTCAGTCCATTCCTTGTGAAGTTCACCCAAATTCTTGAATCGATTTTGCTTGACAATCCTCATAAGGCTGCGGTTCTCTCGGTTGGTGTGCATCTTTTTCTTCCACACTTTACCCTTCCACTCAACTTTCTGTTAACATGCTTGGATACAGCACTCTGTGAACAGCCAGCTTCTTAGGCAATGAATGTTTGTGGCTTACCCTCCTTGTGAAGGGTGTCAATGGTTGTCTTCTGGACAACTGTCAGATCAGCAGATTGTGTAGCCTAGTGAACCAAACTGAGAGACCATTTTGAAGGCTCAGGAAACCTTTGCAGGTGTTTTGAGTTGATTAGCTGATTGGCATGTCACCATATTCTAATTCTTTGAGATAGTGAATTGGTGGGTTTTTGTTAAATGTGAGCCAAAATCATCACAATTAAAAGAACCAAAGAACTACTTCAGTCTGTGTGCATTGAATTTATTTAATACACGAGTTTCACAATTTGAGTTGAATTACTGAAATAAATGAACTTTTCCACGACATTCTAATTTATTGAGATGCACCTGTATATGCTGGGCACTTAGTGGCTGCTTTTCTTAATTATTCGGTCCAAGTCATCCATTTCAAAAACTTTTTTTAAAAATAAAATTTTAGTTTTGTAATTAAATAAATATGTTGGCACAATTATATTTTTGTCAACAAAACTAATTTCAAACATTTTAGCATATGCCTTCAGATCAAAAGGTTTTTAAGATCATGAGAAACATTTCAGGCAAGTGACCCCAAACTATTAAACGGTAGTGTATATTCATGGTTAATAGTTTATGGAGATATAAAAATCATTTTATTTGGTTGTTTTTTAACCATCACCTACATGCAACATGGAATGTAATAGGCTATATACAGTAATTGCATAAAACCCGATTATGTTTAAGCCAACAACGTGTGTGGTCATGTAAACACAATAAACAGTGTTCCTTTACTTTAGTAGGGATTGGCCCCTAAGGAGTCAAAAATCAGCACAACACCATTAAAGCACAACTGCATCTTGCGCCCGCAGGCGGAATATGAAACATGTTTACTTGAGAGGGTAACGCCTTGTCTTTGCATGTGAAATCATTAAAAGTTGTTACTCAAGAATTAACTGAATGTCAAGGGCATTTTACATGGTACGAGGCAAGCGCAACAATACCCGCAACTGCTGAAGCTCAACGAAAGAGAGTGAAAACACACAATGAGCACGTTTATATGCACACCAACACACTTGGTGTGCATATAAACGTGCACTCGATTACTCTCTAAAATCAGCTTATTTTAAAAAAATTGACAAAGCAAGAAATCCACATTTATATGACTTATTCTCTGCTTTTGACTGCAAACCATGAAGATGCATGCTCTCAACATGTGCGCACATTGGATAAGCCAGTAAGAACACCAATAATGCAATGAGAAATCGGGGTAATGTGCAAAAATCTACCCTTGTTTATCAGTTTATTCTTACGCCGTTCATGACCTTACACCAGCAAGGATTAATCTTAAATTTAGATTAAATCAAGGTTTATCAGATCATTCTGTTGCACCAAACTTTTGAAAGTTGTTTAAAAATAACCAGATACATTTAAATCATCATTTTGATTCTGATATAATTTCACAGTGAATCTTGATTACCTTTAATCCTGTTGCTCAATTACTTGAAACTGTTAATTAAATCTCAGTTAGAGATAAACTTTAAATTTGCATTTGACGTAGTTTAAATTAAAAACAGACCTACAATTAATCATGAATGACTAAGTAAGTGAACAGTGGATGGGCCATCAGCACTCAGAGATGTTTATCAGACTATTTATGTTTATTATAGCCCAAAATCTTGTGCATTCGGCCGCGATGCGTGGTTTTCAAATTCGGGGTGTAATGGCTCATTTCGGTGGTGGTGCGATTAGCCACTTCCCTGTACATGGGACAGAGATGGGTCTCTTGAGGAGAAGCCAGAGGAGAGAGTTAATTTGGCATTTAACTAGAGCAGTTACAAGCGACAGGCGATCATTTTTGCTCCCCTTCTCTCTCATGCCGGCTTCATGGGCTCTATATTTCTGGCCACAATAGTGGCGCTGACGCGGCACAATGGGAGGCGATCGATCCGAGACCTGTGTCATTTGTGTCATGTTTCATATTATCTGCCCTTTATAATCACAGGTTATAATTTTAATCTCTGATTTGTTAAACCATATTAAAAGTTAAATGATGCAACACAAATTAAAATAAAACTTGGATCAACAAACCCTGGATTAGCTCTAAACTCTGCTTAATTTAATCATTATTGGTGAATTACCATATTGTATCCAGCAGGTCTGTGAAAACTGGATGCTGTTGCAAGTTGTTCTTCAAAATATAAAATGTAATCAAGTGTGTTTCTTCAAGCGTGCGCCATTGTATCTAAAGTAATTTCTTCTCATATGTCTCTCCGAGATGTCTTACAGGTTGCATGCTACCGTAGCAGGAAGATGAGCAAAATTACAGTCAACGTGCATGAAATACCCACATTTGGCGGGTGCTAATTTCATATACTGGTTCTGACCCTTGTCCGTGGACTGTGTCACTTCTGAATTACAGTATTTTTGATTTAGCAATTTTTTAATTGAAGATTTGTTTTATTTTCTCCCCAATTTGGCATGCCCAATTCCCAGTGCTCTCTAATTCCTTATGGTGGTGCAGTTATTCGACCTGATTTGGGTGGCGCAGGACGAAACAGTCAGCCTGTGCATCTTGTCACATGGCTTGCTGAGCTTGCTACCGGAGGAACTTAGTGCAAGTGGAGGTCCACGCTATTCACCACAGCATCCATGAACATCTCACCACATGCCCCACAGAGAATGAGAACCACCATATCGCGACCATGAGGAAGGTAACCTATGTGACTCTACCCATCCTAGCAACTTGGTCAATTGGTTGCTTAAGCTTAGTGTACACTACACGACTCAAGCTCATCTCCGTTTATGTTGAGTCGGCGACTGGTCCACGATGAGAAGTCTCAGATCTCACAACGAACAGTCATGTGGTGTGTGCACTCCTGCAACACTAATCACAGACCCTACGACTGATATCTAGACGTCTTGTCATCAGGTGTACACACTCTCCCAATGAGCGAGAGACCGATAATGAGCCACAGCCAATTAAATATTTCAAGGGAAAGCAAGGTATTGGGAAGCAAGAAAAAAAATAATGTAATCATTACCAACATCTCCCTAACTGCTGTCTTTATAATTTTTTTGCAGTTTTTCTTTTTCCTTTCAGTGCAAATCAGAACAAAAACAGGTGCAAGCCATACATGTACATGCACAAGAACTTAACAAAATTCTTCAGTGTGTCTGATATAGAGCCTGACCGACATGGGATTTTTGAGACCGATACTGATTTTAGAGGGGGAAAATTCACAGATTACCGATATGGTGGTCGATATACTTAATTTTTTAGCTGGAATGAAAACATACCTTTTCTATGTGGATTGTTCACTGATTCTGCACCGATATGACTATGCAAAGGTACTCAGAAGGCTGCTTTCTTAAACAAATATTTTTAACAAAGAATATTTGACATTATTATTATACATTGTCAACAAATTCTAGAAACGAACACTGAAAAAATAAAGAATAAATAAAAATATAATAAATAGCTTAAAAAACATCAGTACTGTTTAGTATCAATCAAATGCTGACTATTTTAATACTGCCAGTCAATTAGTGGCAGGTTGTAAAACAAGAAGCATTTACACCTGCCGAGACAAGAGAAAAACAGTGGCAGCGGTGTTACACCGTATTCTGCTATACAAGTTCAGGAGAAACTTTCAACAGTGGAAAACCAGACTTTTAATATTACATTTTATAAATGCAATGACTGGAATTGTTCAGCTGAAGGGGGTACCAAACTGTGAATCCTAAAAACAGTTTGGTGAATACGTTTACACATTAGCTTCCACTCAGCTGACAAGCAATGAAAGTAGCTACGTGGTTAGCTAGTTAGCTATAAGCTCGTTGTCATGGAGAGTAAAAGATGGACCAGCATTGCGTCTCACCAGCTAGGTAACAATGTAGCTTGAAATCAACACTCAACAGACACAATCCACCACCGCACCGTTGTCTGCTGAGCTGCAAAAAGATGCTCTGATGTTTACCTTTCAATCTGCTACATTACTGACTGCACTGACAAACTACAGCTGGCTAACACAACAAACAGATGTGATAAACACGAGTGACATGGTTGTCAGGGACAGGGTTAACGTTATATTAGTTTTATTGAAAAGGGAAAATGATGGGGTCATTGTTTATTAACTTTCCAGTATGTATTTCACAAACTAGTTAGCAACTTACAGAGAAGACACCGCTTAACTCCGCCCTGTCTGCAGAGCCCCCATCAGTTCAGATTCAGCTCTGTAAACAATGGAGTCAGAGCGCATTCTGCTGGACAAACTATGTTATGACACTAATTCTATAGCATTGTATTCTGCATTGCATTATATGTTCTGAAAAATGTTTTCATATCTGCGCATATCAGTAAACATATACGCCGATACCGATATATCGGTGAAAGTCTAATATCAGCCGGTGGGCACTAGTCTGATATATGAGTCACATATGTGAGAAGCATGCACATTAGAAGCTCAGTTTTATAACATGTATACCACAAATAAAAGAAAAAGAAAATGCTAATAATTGTGCTCTAAACATCATGTTTGCACTTAGATTAAAAGTCAGTATAATTAAGAGAAACTGTGTGCCAGTTTTAGCTCGTTCTTTTACTTTTTTCACTTTTTTTTATACTTCATTGTCATTCAGTAATACACAGACATAATGTCCTCATGAAATCAGAGATTTTCCCTCAAAATCCAAGCACAAGTGGTCAAAATACACTAAAAACAAAGAATCACAATTATGTCATATCGTGACTATGATATTAATATAATATCGTATCGCCAGTTACTTTGTTATTGCCACCCCTGATAGTCATGTTTTATAACGTTGGAAACATCTCAACAAGTAAAATACAACAAGCACATTAGTTGCTCTTACAAACCAGTGTTTTAGCCATATTATCATCTTATGTCACTCTGTGAAGATAATTTCAACATCTATGCACCATGTTGGGCTTTTTTTTTTTTTAATCAGGAGTATCTGCTGTAAGTAATTACATGCATTGTCCATATTCTGTTTTCTGTTTCATAAAGTAATAGGCACAAATGTGGCAATGATTGCCCCTTAGTTGTGCCTTATGTTTTTTGTCACGTTTTCACTTGCTTCATGATAATCCAGATGAAAAAGGAGCCAAAACAATGTAACACAGCATAGTTGTTGAAATGTTCCTCACAGAGCAACGTGACATGCGATCTGTCCAGGTCACACTCTGTGTGCACACGTGCACTGATGCTTGAGACTGCCTGACAAGAATGGAAGATGCAAGCAGTCAAGAGATTCTCTGCCGCAAGCAAATAAACTGCAACAAATTATCATAGAATATGTCTGTATAATTGAATTACCCAGTTATTGGCCAATAATACAGTATATCAGCTTATAATATGTCATGCACCCCAAAATATTTCAAATAAATATCTGGCAACATAAGCAAAGTTCTTACCTGTGAAAGAGGCTTTGCAGGTTTGCAGTGTAATCCTCCAACAAATTTAAAATTAGGCAGCAGCGGTCGGGGATACTCAAAATCCCAGTAAGTTCTAATCAACCAGATGTCAGCCTTTCCCATGGTCTCACACATTGTTGTAGGTTTGCCTGTCACATACAGATAAATTATTTTGATCTGTTGATGTGTAGATAAACTTATTCAGAAATTCAGACAGATACACATGTTCTGTATTGCACATTGTGTTGAATGTGTATTTTGTATAATTTTGTGTATACAGTATTGTACATTGCAAATTTGCACTTTCACTCACTGTCTCATGTTGCATAGATTTCATAGAAAAATAATTACAGAGGCATACTGCAGTATACTGCTATAAAGAGACCAAGAGCTAGCCTACTGCATTGTACAAACACAAATTCCCATTACCGCGTGTTTTCTTGTGTAAAAGGTGGTTAAACTAGTTACCGTTTATCAGTGTAAAGTCCCTCAAAAGTAAACTTTGTGTTTAACTGAAATATAGTTGTTTGTAGGATGTTGAGGAGCATGTTTTCTACTCTCTCTGGGAAGTTCATGTGGCCGGTGGGGTGGTCATTCACACAGACCGCAGGAACATAAGACGGTGGCGTGGGCAGCTGTCCACAAATCCGCTCAAAACTATACGCAAAGGTAAAGCACAGCGACAGCACATGTGGGACGTTAAGTATCTCCACCATCAAATCAGTGCACGGCATTATCGGATCAGATAAAATCATATCATAATTAGATTCCTTAAGTATGTGCAAGAGTTCCTCGACTTTGAAGTTGGACAACATTTGCCAGAACAAGAAGATTCTCTCATATTTGTTGGCTGTGTCATTCATCCAGAGATTGATAAAGCCAATCCACACAGCCTCAGCCTCTTCTTTCTCCATATTTACTTTAAAAATGTTGAAATTGAAACGCTCCTTCCATGTGAACGGTATGGAAGGGAAGGAAAAACTGAACTGTCATGCTGTGGTTCCGATCAACAAGATTGTTGTTTTGATTGTTGATCGATGATTGTGCGTATGTTGTGCCAGTGGCTGTACTCACCTGACATCACCAAAACTTTTCCAGCATGACCAGGCTCTGTTCTACACAGTAGCAAAAAGACAAATAAAGAACCAAAAAACATGGTGGAGTATAAGTGCTTCCTTTTGCTTAAAAAGTGCAGTATGATTTTGGAAGCAAGGGTCAAGATGTACATGTGCAATAGGATTTGTGCAAAGGTCATGTTGCATTAGGGAGGGAGGATGCATTTCGTTCTCAGTGAAAAGGTATGTACTTGCCCTCATGCTATATAAACTAAGATAAAGGAGATTATTAACTTGCATTGTGAAATGTTCAACATTCACTTTTAGGGCTCAACAAAAAAGACTGCCAGATGGCTCGAGGCCAGTATGAAAGAGATTCGGGCTAGTTGCTAGAACTGTCACTAGGGCTTGGAATTGTAAGGAATTTAACAATTCCGGTTCCGATTTCTCCTAAAGATTCCGGTTCCT
Organism: Myxocyprinus asiaticus; assembly: GCF_019703515.2. Classification (NCBI taxonomy): domain Eukaryota; kingdom Metazoa; phylum Chordata; class Actinopteri; order Cypriniformes; family Catostomidae; genus Myxocyprinus; species Myxocyprinus asiaticus. The sequence continues at coordinate 5,829,425 of NC_059347.1, forward strand.
TAATGGTTCCAGTAACGATTCCAGTAATTCTTTTAGTCCCTTTTTTAAAATAATTATTTGGAAATAAACATTTTTATTGATTCACACAGAAAACACAAGAAACAAAATATATGTATACATGGAATCAACATTTAACATTTAATCCCAACCACTACCCCTACCCCTCCCAATCCCCAACACCACCCCGATCCCCAAAAACATGAGCAAATACACACAAAGATAAATAAATAAAATAATCACACACATCTACATCTAAACCTCTCTCTCTGCTATCTCTCCCCGAGAGCCCTCCAAGAACGCCAACCACTTGCCCCATTTCCCAACAAATAAATCCAAATTATAAAGATGTTTCCAGTTGAGCAATCGACGACAGAAGAAATGGATATAAAAAAAAACTATTCTAGAATAAATCTTATGGACTGATGAAAAAAATTTATAGTCCCTACCAGATGGGTTCAAATGTCTCCAAATATCTCCAAAGATTTTTACACATCCTGTGAAGCATCAATGTTGCTCTAGGGGGCTTACACACTTTTGCTTCACTATGATGACTGACTGAGTCGATCAATAGATTAAGTCTCCTCCCAATATTATATCATGAGGGGTGCCAGCGGCTTGAGCATCCCTTCAAGATCTATAAAAAAAGCCCTGATCATCATCGTTAGGTGCGTAAATATTAGCCAAAATCAACCTTTGCCCCTGAATTTCTGCTAAAACAATAATGACTCTTCCTAATTTATCTTTAATCTGTTTAAACAATTCGAATTGTAGATGCTTACTTATCAGTGTAATGACTCCCCTGCTCTAACTTGAGCCAGCACTAAAGAAAACATGTCCAGCCCATATCTTCCCAAATTTTTCAGCTTCCTGTGGGGAAAGATGCGTTTCTATCATATTTCTTACATTTAAAAAGAGAAACAACTTTTCTTTTTATGGCGTGTGAGAGACAATCCACGTGGAGAGAGACAATCCACTCATATTAACGTTTGACATTTTGACATATTAGAAAAAGATAAAATTATAAATTATAAAGACCACATTCCATATTAGTGCAACAATCAAACCCCAAACTTCCCCACGAACCAAACAAACAGAAAAAAGAAAAACGTGCGCATTAACCCCACGCACGACAGCCCCAACCGGCGTCCATCCCTCTAAACTCAAACAGTCCATGTACGCCTACGAGAGCCCCCGTGACAACTTGGCCGTCTGATTGCTCATGTCCGGTGTTTCTATGCAAAAATTTGTAAGACAGAATTACACAACAGAAAATAATCTAAAAAACAAACTCCAGCCAATAGACGGAATAAACACAAAGAACGTGTAGATTCATCCACATAAATGTCCCGAAGGAGTATTATTCCACAAAACAAACTCCAGCCGCTAGGCGGAACCAGCACAAAAAGAAACAAAAAAGGCACTCAGCTTCCTTGGACGATCAAGTGGACGTTCAGTGAGTTGGTTCACTTGGCTGAAACATGAGAACCACAAAATACCTTACTCAGTCCATTGACTTTATGAAGGACATTGCTTGCTGAGGACATGTAAATACTTTACGGCTATCCTTAGCATCTATTCTCAATTTGGCCGGGAACATCAGTGCAAAAGCGACCTTCCGTTGATGTAAGAGTTTCTTGCATTCCTTGACTCAATCATGTTTCTCTCTTCGCAAAGTCTGGGAACAAGAAAATGCTGTGGTTCTTCCAAGAAAGCCTTCCTTTACTCCTCGCCTCGCGTAACACAAGATCTTTATCGGATGATCTCAGAAATTTGGCCAGAATTGATCGGGCTTGTCTCCCTCAGCGGATCGCTAAGCCAGGACCCTGTGAGCTCGCTCGATTTCCATCTTATGGCCTGTTATGTCAAGCAGATTCGGAAAGAGCCCGTCCAGGAATTCCACCATATTCTGACCCTCTGCTCCCTCAGGAATTCCAACAATTCAGATGTTATTCCGCCGGTTACGGTTCTCCATGTCCTCCAGTTTCTCCAAGACGTGCTCCAAATCCGCCTTGGTCGCTAACGAATTAGCAGCTAATTACCTCTCCGATGACTCCAGATAATTGATCCGTTTCTCGACATCCGCCACTCTTGTAACCATCTCCGTGAATTTAGTCTCCATGGCTGTGATCGATTGACGTATTGCAGCAAGATCCTCCAAGTCAGCAACAACCTTCGTCAGCATTGCGGGTTCGACTCGCCGAATTTCTTTCACTTCTCCGGCCAAAGCGCTCGGGGCCTCCGGGGGGAGCGTCAGCTTGAGCACATTAGTGTCTTTTATTGTCTCCAGAGCCCGAGGATTTTGAATTCTTTGACATATTGTCTTCCTAGAACAGTTATGGATCAGGGTGTATCAAATCTCACCGGTTTATGACACAAAAAGTATCAAAACTAACAAAGTGCGCAGAGCTCGCTGTTCACACGTCCAAACCTCACATGGCATCACATGACTCGACGATATATCTATTTTTTAACCATTTAATACAGCTTATGAAACAATCTAACAGTGAAGTACACACTTATAGCTTATATATTTAAAGAAAATTAACAATTATGTTATGTCCCTTTATTTGTATGGCGACACTTTAACACTGAACATTTAACAACATTCAGTACTTTTAAAAAGGACATTTTTGCATTCATTACAATGTTTTACAGTTTCACTCGTGTGCTTGGTGACATTTTGCAAGTAGCCCACAAGGTGGTGGTATTGCATTACTTCCTATTCTAGGAACAGTGCAATAGAGCGCACCAGTCTGGTTCCGGAAGTGAAAATCCCATTAATTTATCTCATAGACGAATTGATTTTCAGCGATAACTTATAAAACTTTAAAGACAAACCTGCTGTGAGCTACGAGGCTGTTCATCGATGGTATATGCTTCCATTGAATCTATCCATCTGCGTTATCTCAACTTCACTGTTTAAAAATCGAGTTTGATAGCGGAATACATGGTAAACAACTACATTACCCATGGTACATCAGATGTTTTGAATCATCCCACCTGCCATAGATTCCTTAAAAACAATAGACCTTTTTCACACTCCGGGTTTTGGAACGCGGAAGGAAACAATTGCAGGGTAAACTTCGACAGCGGTAAATGGGAGTGAATGGGAGATCACAGCAAATATTATTTTCACTTACCTATTTGCTCCAAGACCAAAAGAAAAAATCCACTATTACATCTGAATGACTTTCCAGACAAATAAAAAAAATAGCAGTGGATTAAAACAGTAAGATGGGAGAAGATGCCATATTTACTGTCACTCTCTCAGCAGCTGTAAATCGAAACCCCCTCACAGCTGTGGTAATTCATTTTTTAAAACTAATTCCAGGGTAATATAACACAAAGCATAATGTTATAAACTTACACTCAATATTAAAAAAAAATTATCATATAAAAATTTTTGCTAGATTTACGCAGCTAAATAAGGTGGAAATGCGTCATCACAGTTGTGAAAAGGTCTGTAGGGGAGGTGCAGAAAATCAGTTCATTCAAATGTGCAAGTGAAGTGGCAGACGCAGACGTCATGTTCATCCAGACGAGCAAGTGAAGTGGCAGACGGCGCGTTAACGAGATGCAGACTTCACGTTCATACAGACGAGCGAGTGAAGTGATATGAAGGCACACATCGCTTGCGAAGCGCTCGCATCTGTGTACTTGTGTGAATTATTTTAAGGCCTTTACACATGGCCATAATATCAAAGTCTTTCTAGCAAGTCAGTACACTGTCAACCATCTTTGGTACGCTCTCGGGAGGCTATTTCCAGTCATGAATGGAGAAAGACCAAAATCTCAAAAAAGGTTGGTCAAGATTACAATTAAACAACATTTCAAATCAGCAATAAAATCGGACAATACTGGAATCACAAATTGTGATTCTTTACCTCATATTACACTAAAAAACAATTTTTCCGGCTTGTATAGCTAATGTGCAAGTGCGTTGTAGAGTTGATTGACAGGTGCTGTCTGTATCTAAAAGGTGATTGGCTCTTTTAACTGTAAGGCGGGACTTCCTTTCTACATCCATTGACAATTGGGAGCTCAGGGCTCCTTGGTTGAGCGTTCCAATTTCTCCCATTCATTTTTAATAGAAGTGGCCCATTCTCTGCTAAATAATCTCTGATAATATGCACCTGTTACCCTCTGTTATTGTGTGTGTGTGTGTGTGTGTATATATATATATATATATATATATATATATATATATACACACACACACACACACACACACACACACACACACACACACACCGACCAGCCACAACATTAAAACCACCTGCCTTATATTGTGTAGGTTTCCCTCCTGCTGCTAAAACAGCACCAACCCGCATCTCAGAATAGCATTCTGAGATGATATTCCTCTCAACACAATTGTAAAGAGCGGTAATCTGAGTTACCGTATACTTTGTCAGTTCGAACCAGTCTGGCCATTCTCTGTTGACCTCTCTCATCACCAAGGCAATTCCGTCCACAGAACTGCCACTCACTGGCTGTTTTTTGTTTTTGGCTCCATTCGGAGTACATTTTAGAGACTCGTGTGTGAAAATCCTAGGAGATCAGCAGTTACAGAAATACTCAAACCAGTCCATCTGGCACTAACAATCATGCCACGCTCCAAATCACTGAGATACATTTTTTTTCCCCCAATCTGATGGTTGATGTGAACATTGACTGAAGCTCCTGGCCCATATCTACATGATTTTATGCACTGCACTGCTGCCACTCGATTGGCTGATTAGATAATCGCATGGGTGATTGTTGGTGCCAGACGGGCTTGTTTTTACTCTGAACGGTGCCAAAAACAAAAATCATCCAGTGAGCAGCAGTTCTGTGGATAGAAATGCCTTGTTGATGAGAGAGGTCAACAGAGAATGGCCAGACTGGTTCAAACTGACAAAGTCTACAGTAACTCAGATAACTGCTCTGTACAATTGTGGTGAGAAGAATAGCATCTCAGAATGCTATTCTGAGATGCAGGTTGGCGCTGTTTTGGCGGCACGAGGGGGACCTACACAATATTAGGCAGGTGGTTTTAATGTTGTGGCTGATCAGTGTATACATACACACACATATATATATACTAGGAATACACCGATCAAAAACCTAGATCTGTATTGGCTTTGATACGGACGTTATTAGATGCATCGGGTATTGGTCCGACGAGCCCGATACAAATCCAATACTATGTGTTAGACATGTTCGTTACTGTCAAGCTCCAAAAATTACATAAAATAACAAAGGCACCATTTAAGTAGTCCATATGACTTGTGCATTTCATTCAAAGCCACTTGAAGACATGCAATAGCTCTGTGAATTGCAAAAGTCTGTGTTTAATAAGTAAATATATAGCATGCGTGTGCAGCATGTTTATTGCGAAGCTCTGTTGACACACATACTGTACCTAGCACGTGCATGCTGGTGATGTGCTCGCGGCTATTTTCAGCCATCAAAGCGGTGCGCATAATATGAGCGCTACGCACAAACAAAATCTCAGATGTAGAAACTTAGTGTGGTTCGCTTATAATGTGCATTGAGAACGGCACGGGAGGAGAATTTCACCAGATTTTGAATAAGAAGCAATACAGGATTTTCTGGATTGTTGCGACCGTCAAAATAAAAGCCAGAGGGTTTTAACGTTAAAGGTGCACTACTGAAATATATTACTATTGTGTTATAAAATTCTCAATAATCTTTTATTATTATTATCATTATTCATTGTTTACAAATTACAAAAATATTTATGTTGACTTGGTTCCAAAAAATAACTGTAAATGAAAAGTGGATTGATATCTTACAACTAAAGTGAACAAAAAAAATCTGAATCCTTCAAAGTCCAGATACAAGTTGAAAAACTGGCTTCTTTTCTACTGAAGACTTTCATGGGAATTACTGTTAATTTTGCTGCTACATTATCCAGTAGACTAACAACAACAACAATAATAAAGTTTTTCTTATTAGGCTGCACATTTATATTGAAATAATATGTAGTTTGAGGTTTGTGTTTCTTTACATATAAAAGAGTATCCCCAATTAGCAGATATTCTATAGTATAGATATTCTAAACTGAATATGAAAAAAACACTGGTATCAGATCGGGATCTGTATCGGCCAATACTGAGATTTCAGGTGGCGGAATCGGAAGAGAAAAAGTGGTATCGGTGCATCCCTAATATATACAGCATATATCAGAATCAGCTTTATTGCCAAGTATGCTTACACATACAAGGAATTTGTCTTGGTGACAGGAGCTTCCAGTGTACAACAATACAAAAACAGCAGCAAGACATAGATAATAATAAAAACAATTATACACATACGTACACACATACACATATGTAGTGCAAATCTAATACAAATCTGTTATCTGTTATGTACAGTGGAAATACATTCTGTTATGTACATTGCAAATGTTTTTTGTTTTTTTTTCTAGAGGAATGAAATGGCAGAAGAGGTTGGATAAATATAAAAAAGACTAAACTGTGTATTGCACATAGTTATTGCTCAATGGGGCAATTTAACTGTTCATGAGATGGATAGCCTAGGGAAAAAACTGTTCCTGTGCCTGACGGTTCTGGTGCTCAGAGCTCTGAAGCGTCGGCCAGAAGGCAACAGTTCAAAAAGGTAATGGGCAGGGTGAGTAGGGTCCAGAGTGATTTTTCCAGACTTTTTCCTCACTCTGGAAGTGTATAGTTCTTGAAGGGGGAGGGGGGGGCAACCAATAATCCTCTCAGCAGTCCGAACTGTCCTTTGATGTCTGATTTCGTAGCTGAACCAAACCAGACAGTTATTGAAATGCAGAGGACAGACTCAATGACTGCTGAGTAGAACTGTATCAGCAGCGCCTGTGGCAGGTTGAACTTCCTCAGCTGGCGAAGGAAGTACAACCTCTGCTGGGTCTTTTTCACAATGGAGTCAATGTGTGTCTCCCACTTCAGGTCCTGTGAGATGGTGGTGCCCAGGAACCTGAATGACCCACCGCTGCCACAGTACTGTTTAGAATGGTGAGGGGGGTCAGTGTTGGAATGTTCCTCCTAAAGTCCACAATCATCTCCACCTTTTTGAGCGTGTTTAGCTCAAGGTTGTTTTGACTTCACCAGACAGACAGCTGTTCAACCTCCCTTCTGTATGCAGACTCATCGTCATCTCGGATGAGGCCAATGACAGTGGTGTCGTCTGCAAACTTCAGGAGCTTGTCAGAGGGGTCCCTGGCGATGCAGTCATTGGTGTAGAGGAAGAAGAGAAGTGGGGAGAGCACATATCCCTGGGGGGCACCAGTGCTGATTGTACAGGTGCTGGAAGTGAGTTTCCCCTGTCTCACAAGCTGCTTCCTGTCCATCAGAAAGCTGGTAATCCACTGACAGAAAGACATGGGAACAGAGAGTTGGTGCAATTTATTCTGGAGTATAGCTGGGATGATGGTGTTGAAAGCCGAACTGAAGTCCACAAAAAGGATCCTTGCATATATCCCTGGTCTGTCCAGGTGTTGCAGGATATGATGCAATCCCATGTTGACTGCATCATCCACAGACCTGTTTGCTCAATAAGCAAATTGAAGGGGATCTAGAAAGGGTCCAGTGATGTTCTTCAGGTGGGCCAACACCAGTCTCTCAAATGATTTCATGACCACAGACGTCAGAGCGACAGGTCTGTAGTCATTAACTCCTGTGATTTTTGGTTTCTTTGGGACAGGAATAATGATTGAGTGTTTGAAGCAGCATGGGACTTCACACTGCTCCAGTGATCTATTGAAGATCTGTGTGAAGATGGGGGCCAGCTGGTTAGCACAGGATCGAAGACACGCTGGTGAGACACCATCTGGGCCTGAAGCTTTCCTCGTCTTTTGTTTCCGAAAGACACGGCTCACATCATCTTCACAGATCTTAATTGCAGGTTGAGTAGCAGGAGGGGGGTTGCAGGAGGTGTTGGTGTTTGTGTGAAGGTCAGAGTGGGGTGTGAGATTGGGCCTTTCAAATCTGCAGTAGAACACATTCAGGTCATCAGCCAGTTGTTGGTCCACCACAGGGTTGGGGGTAGGAGTCCTGTAATTTGTGAGTTGTTTCATGCCATTCCACACTGATGCAGGGTCGTTAGCTGAAAACTTGTTTTTCAGCTTCTCAGAGTATCTTCTTTTAGCCACTCTGATTTCCTTGTTCAGTGTGTTCCTGGCCTGATTGTACAATACTTTATCCCCACCCCTGTAAGCATCCTCTTTGGCCTGATGAAGCTGCCTGAGCTCTGCTGCAAACCACGGTTTGTCGATGTTTAACTTTAAATAAGTCCTAGTTGGAATGCACATATCCTCACAGAAACTGATATATGATGTAACAGTATCTGTGAGCTCGTCCAGATTGGTGTCTGCAGCCTCAAACACTTCAATCCATGCAATCGAAGCAGGCTTGTAGTTCCCGCTTTGCTTCATTGGTCCATCTCTTTACAGTCCTTACTACTGGTTTGGTTGATTTTAATTTCTGCCTGTAGGTTGTAAGAAGTTGAACCAGACAGTGATCAGAGAGTCCCAAAGCTGCTCTAGGGACAGAGTGATATGCATCCTTTATTGTTGTGTAGCAATGATCCAGTATGTTCCTGTCTCTGGTGGGGCATGTAATGTGCTGTTTGTATTTGGGCAGTTCACTTGTGAGATTTGCTTTATTATAATCCCCAAGAATAATAATAACTAAGTCCGGGTATTGTTGTTCTGTATCTGTGATTTGATCAGTCAGCTGTTGCAGCGCTGTGTTCACACACGTGTTTGGCACGATATACACACTCACCAGAATAAACGAGGAAAACTCCCGCGGCGAGTAGAATGGTTTACAATTAATAAAAAGCGCTTCCAAATTAGGACAGCACATCCTCTTTAATGTTGTTTCATCTGTACACCAACTTTCATTGATGTGAAAGCATGTTCCATCGCCTCTCGTTTTCCCCGTTAACAGATGTAACGCACTGTCCGGAATGGCTTCACTCAGCCAGGTTTCTGTGAAGCACAGGGCAGCAGAGTTTGAAAAATCCTTGTTTGTGCAGGTGAGGAGATGTAGTTCGTCCGTTTTGTTAGGAAGAAAGCAGAGATTTGCTAGATGAATACTCGGCAGCGCTGTTCGAAAGCCGCACTGACGGAGCCTGACCAGCGCGCCTGCTAGTCTCCCTCGCCTGCGTCTCCCAAACAACACAGCCGCGCCTCTGAATAAAATGTCCAGCAAAATGTCAGAATATTCAAAAACCGGGAAAAGATTGTCTGGTATATGCGGCCAAATGTTCAGAAGTTTGTCCCTGGTAAAACTGACTGGAAAAATATTATTAAACACAGGACAAATAAACAAAAGAACTGAAAAGCTACACACCGAGGCAGCCATCCGTGGCGCCATCTTGTACATAATCTATCTATCTATCTTTATATATATATATATATATATATATATATATATATATATATATATATATATATATATATATATATATATGCTGGATGACCTTAATTTAAAAATAGGTTTGAAAATAGGTGATTAAAAAGCACTTCAGTTTACCAGGGATCAGTGCTTTCATCTTATAACATGCAGTTGTTTATTCGCTCTGGTAACCATGAGTGCGCAAGCTCTATCCACCGCAAAAAGGCACTGGTTTTCTGAAAGCATCAGCAAACAGGTGTGTCGAAGTCTAGCGATGGGTTGAGTTCAAAAGTTTTCAAATGTTTTGCAGACTTTCAAAAATGGCCAAGAGAACAGTACAAGGAAATCTTTTGTCTTTCTTTAAAAAGATAGCATAACATAAGATATTGCTATGGCAAGTGTACAGTTACAACATGTACAGTGGTGTGAAAAGTGTTTGCCCCCTTCCTGATTTCTTATTTTTTTGCATATTTGTCACACTTAAATGTTTCAGATCATCAAACAAGTTTAAATATTAGTCAAAGATAACACAAGTAAACACAAAATGCAGTTTTTAAATGAAGGTTGTTATTATTAAGGGAAAACAAAATCCAAACCTACATGGCCCTGTGTGAAAAAGTGATTGCCCCCTAAACCTAATAACTGGTTGGGCCACCCTTAGCAGCAACAACTGCAATCAAGCGTTTGTGATAACTTGCAATGAGTCTTTTACAGCGCTGTGGAGGAATTTTGGCCCACTCATCTTTGCAGAATTGTTGTAATTCAGCCACATTGGAGGGTTTTCGAGCATGAGCTGCCTTTTTAAGGTCATGCCACATCATCTCAGTAGGATTCAGGTCAGGACTTTGACTAGGCCACTCCAAAGTCTTCATTTTGTTTTTCTTCAGCCATTCAGAGGTGGACTTGCTGGTGTGTTTTGGATCATTGTCCTGCTGCAGAACCCAAGTTCGCTTCAGCTTGAGGTCACGAACAGATGGCCGGACATTCTCCTTCAGGATTTTTTGGTAGACAGCAGAATTCATGGTTCCATTTATCACAGCAAGTCTTCCAGGTCCTGAAGCAGCAAAACAGCCCCAGACTACCACCACCATATTTTACTGTTGGTATGATGTTCTTTTTCTGAAATGCGGCGTTACATTTACGCCAGATGTAATGGGACACACACCTTCCAAAAAGTTCAACTTTTGTCTCGTCAGTCCACAGAATATTTTCCCAAGTCTTGGGGATCATCAAGATGTTTTCTGGCAAAAATGAGACGAGCCTTAATGTTCTTTTTACTCAGCAGTGGTTTTCGTCTTGGAACTCTGCCATGCAGGCCATTTCTGCCCAGTCTCTTTCTTATGGTGGAGTCATGAACACTGACCTTAACTGAGGCAAGTGAGGCCTGCAGTTCTTTGGATGTTGTTGTGGGGTCTTTTGTGACCTCTTGGGTGAGTCGTCGCTGCGCTCTTGGGGTAATTTTGGTCGGCCGGCCACTCCTGGGAAGGTTCACCACTGTTCCATGTTTTCGCCATTTGTGGATAATGGCTCTCACTGTGGTTCTCTGGAGTCCCAAAGCTTTAGAAATGGCTTTATAACCTTTTCCAGACTGATAGAAAGTAATTGAGATCTTTCTCATTTGTTCCTGAATTTCTTTGGATCTCGGCATGATGTCTAGCTTTTGAAGATCTTTTGGTCTACTTCACTTTGTCAGGCAGGTCCTATTTAAGTGATTTCTTGATTGAGAACAGGTGTGGCAGTAATCAGGCCTGGGTGTGGCTAGAGAAATTGAACTCAGGTGTGATAAACCACAGTTACAGGTGGGGCAAACACTTTTTCACACAGGGTCATGTAGGTTTTGATTTTGTTTTCCCTTAATAATAACAACCTTCATTTAAAAACTGCATTTTGTGTTTACTTGTGTTATCTTTGACTAATATTTAAACTTGTTTGATGATCTGAAACATTTAAGTGTGACAAACATGCAAAAAAATAAGAAATCAGGAAGGGGGCAAACACTTTTTCACACCACTGTACATTACTGTGCAAAAGTCTTACATAAGATGTTTCACAAAAGCATTTGTCTTAAGATGGTTATTTATATCTTCAGCTTTAGTGTGTCAATAGCAAATATAAATGTTAGACTCCCAAACATTATTTTTTGCAAATAGAACAGATCAGAATAGAAGAACAAGGAGCCCTGCAACAGATGTCATGGCCCCCACAAAGCCCCCCACTAAACATCGTGTCTGTCTGAGATTATATATAGAGACAGAAGCAATTGAGACAGCCTAAACAGATAGAAGAACTGTGGCGAATTCTCCAAGAAGCTTGGAACATCCTATCTGCCAACAACCAAGAAAAACTTTGTCCAGGTGTACCTAGGAGAATTGGTGCTGTTTTAAAAGCAAAGGTGGTCACACCTTAAAACACAATGTGGATTCTTTTCACAAAGTTAATCATAAAAATAAAATAACAGAGGGTAACATGTGCATATTATGGCCACGTGTAAAGGCCCAAACATACTTCACACGCAAGTACGCAAATGCAGATGTGAGCGCTTCGCCAACACATGGCCAGCGCGTGGTCCCATTGTACATACATTATGTACACTCTTGCATTGCTCTGAAGGTTATAAACCTCAGACCACAAGGGGGTGAAAGAGTTTTTTTTTTTAGAGGCCACAAAATCAGATGTGGTGGGTTGACAGTTGAGGAGTTTGTGCTTTTGTATTTGCTGAAAAGACGATAGTTCTAACAAGACTCAAGACTCTCCTCAAATTGCTGCTCCGCCATGACAGTTGTTGACTGATAAAAGAAAATCCGCTGTAACGGCCCTTGTGGCAACGCTGAGTATACAGCATGTATTTGCGTTAGGTTATGAATTGCGCTCTGACACATTTAACAATGGAACGACATGTGAAATCGAGCTTGCATAGCAAGACGCGTCTGCGTTCACGTACTTACGTAGAGTATGTTTGGGTCTTAACGGTCAATGACTTGACACTCATTGTCCAGATCTAGTAAAAAATACATAAAAATGCAATTCACACAAAACGTGTACTTGAATACACCTTTTCTATGATGAGCATATTTTCCATTTCTGAGTGTATTACATAAAGTCCTATATATAAAAATGCTTTTGTCCACCAAATCAAAGTCATGTGGTGTAACAAACATGTAGGTAGCTATTTTGTTGTTTATGCTGACCATAAAAAAAACAAAAAAACAAAAAACAAACATAAAACAGCAGACTCCTTGAGACCCTCAAGACTGAAGAAACTTTCTGAAACCATGCTGGTACCTCAATAAACAGACAAGCAATCGATAGCTTAATTATTTATTATAATGTATTATAATTATTATTTAATCATTCAAATCAGCCAAAACACATTTTAATTATTTATTATAATGAATTATAATTATCATATAATCATTCAAATCAGCCACAACACATTTAAGAAGACTAATATCCTTTCTGCAGCCTCCTGTACCGGCAATACCACACTGAAAACCGAGCCTTTTTTCCCTAAAAACTTCAGCACCAAGGACATTAATATACAGATATTGAAGACATTATTTCAAATAACCAATGACTTCACAGTTGATGGTTTTTAATATCTGAAATTTATTTACAGACATTAAAAATGTAATAAACATTCAATTAACTATTCAATTATATTATTTAAAATATATAAATATTGTCTGACTGTTGTTCTCCTGTGCACGTTCATGATAGGGCATGAGAGCAACAGTTCAGGCAGCCTCTCTCGTGAGATGGATTATTCAAGCGAAAACTAATTTTGTTTAACTAAAAACACATCCCCCATAGCGATACTAACAACATAACACAACACAGCTAAACACAAACCAGAAAACCAAACTTACAAAACTTGTCTGAAGAGTTTGTAGTTGAAGAATAGATGCATTTCTATGGCCAGTCTTATTTGTTTGAAACGGTGTTTACTTATGTGCACATAGCCCCTCATCACAGGCCATTCTTGAGATCCGCCCTCAATGGGACTGCTCACCAGTTCAAAGTCCTGACCTTCGGCTTGTCCCTGGCTCCTTGCACACTGGCAAAATGTGTCGATGCAGCACTTGCCGCTCTGAGGGTAAGCGGCATTCGCATTATGAATTATGTTACCGACTGGTTTCTCTTAGCACAGTCAAAGAAACAAGCTTGAAAACACAGAGACCCGTTACTCACACATTTGGAGCCTTTGGGACTCAAAGTCAACTGGTCAAAGAGTGTGTTAACGCCCAGTTGCCAGATCTCGTTCCTGGGAGAGAATCTCAACTCTCCATTCTCTGGTGTTTGAACAGTTTCAAGCTGGGAAAACGTTTCTTCTGAAGCTTTAACTATCCATGGGCCTCATGGCCTCCCCAACAGCAGTCACTGCGCTGGGACTACTGCAGATGAGACCTCTTCAGTGCTGGTTCAGATTGAAGGTGCCTCATCATTCATGGCAACATGGTCGCTTACGTCTTGTGGTATTGCACCGCTGTATAGCCGCGTTAACCATTTGGAAAATGCCCACGTTCTATCAGACGGGCACAGAACTCAATCAAGTATCAAGATGCAAAGTGGTCACAACGGACATTTTGAAAACAGGGAAGCACTGTGTGACGCATGTCCAGCCTTTGGCACCTGGACAGATGCACAAACAACCTGGCACATAAATTGTCTGGAACTACTTGCTGTATTTCTAGCATTGATGGCTTTCCAGGCAGCCGTCTAGGGTTTTCACAACATAAATCGCCAAGGGGGAGTTCGATCAGGTCCAACGATGAACTTGGTGCGTCAGCTTCTCCTCTGGTGCGAGTACCATCTATTGATACGTACAACGCACATTCCGGGTACCTGAATACACAGTGCAGATTTGCTCTCGCGACAGGCCATTATACAAGGAGAATGGAGACTGATGATATGATATGGGATCCATTCGGGGAAGCCGAAACATATCTATTTGCATCCCCAGAGACAATGCAGTGTCACCTGTGGTACTCCCTGACTCATGCTCCACTGGGCCTGGATGCTCACAAATGGCCAGCAGAATGCAAGTATGCATTCCCTCCCGTCCGCTTCAAGTAATGTGCAAAATTCGGGAGGACAGAGAAACAGTACTGCTAGTTGCGCCAGAATGGCCCAACCACCCATGGTTCCCAGAGTTAATAGAGCTCTTGGACGCAGGTGGGGTCACAGTTTGGCATCCGCAAACGTAATTGGGGACACTACACATTTGGCTACTGAACGATGCCCATCTGACTAATTAAAGACTGTGCTGCATCTCACCTTTGGCAGTTTGGTAGATAAAGATACTGACATAGTCTTCCATTCATATCACAATAAGATGGGAGTAGCAAAAAGACATATGGATATAACTTACTCCAAGTTGATGCCAAATAGCGATGAATGTGGCTTATGGGATGAACGTATAAATAAGCTGGTAGTTAGCAGCAGAATACAGAGTTTAGTTCTCCTTCACAGTAAGCACCTGGGAAGAGAGAGAGGTGCTAGGGGAAGCCTAATCTGCAGCTAGGCAGATGTCTTCCAAGGAAACACCATTGGACCATGCCCAAGAAGCCATGCCTCTTGTGGAGTGAGCTTGAACTCCAATAAGTTACTGTACGCCTTGCGAGTCATATGCAAGCGCAATGGAATTCAAGATTCAGTGTGAAAGCCTTTGTTTGGAGATGGCCAAACTTTTAAAGTGACCTGGTACGCAGACAAAGAGCTGATCCAACAGTCTCATTTGCCTCGTACTATTGATATATATCTGTGGATGCTTCAGCAAGGCTGGAATCGGGCAGATTCGTCTTTGTGAAGGACGCATGAATCAAGCCATGTACAAGGTTATCCTGGAAGAAAACTTGCTTCCTTCTGCTCTGACAATGTTCCCCAACTCTGAAGATTGTTTTTTCCAGCAGGACAATGCTCCATGCCACACAGCCAGGTCAGTCAAGGTGTGGATGGAGGACCACCGGATCAAGACCTTGTCATGGCCAGTCCAATCTCCAGACCTGAACGCCATTGAAAACCTCTGGAATGGGGAGAAAATGGACGCCATGCAAGGAGCAGACATGTGAGCGACGAGCTCTGCGCACTTTGCTGAATTTTTGATTATTCTCATGTTATAATCTGGTGAAATTTGACACCCAGTTACACATTTGTCCTTTGTTGCAAAACATGGCAAAGAAGTCAAAATCCTCGGGCTCTGGAGATATTAAAAGACACTTACTTGTTCAGGATGAAAGCCCCGACAGGCCTACAGACCGGGGACTTGATTTGGATGGCACGGCGGTAGAGGAGATCCAGCGTCAGTTGTCCAACATGTCTATGATGTTGACGAAGATTCTTGCTGACTTGGAGGATTTCGCTGTAATACGTCAATCGATCACGGCGATGGAAATAAAATTCTCTGAGCTAGGTACAAGAGTGTCTGATGTTGAAAAACGAATAGATTTTCTGGAATCTTCGGAGAGGGAATTATCCGCTAATCCGCCCGTGACCAAAGTTGATTTGGAACATCTCCTTGAAAAGCTTGAAGATCTTGAAAATAGAAACCGCAGGAATAACGTTTGAATTGTTGGAATTCCTGAGCATGAGGAGGGCAGAGATATGGTGAAATTCCTGGACGAGCTCTTCCCGAGTCTGCTCGACATAACAGGACACAAGCTGGAAATCGAGCGAGCTCACAGAGTCCCAGCTCACAGATCTGCTGAGGGAGACAGGCCCAGATCGATTCTGGCCAGATTTCTGTGATCATCCGATAAAGATCTTGTGTTGCGCCAGGCGAGGAGCAAAGGGAAGCTTTCTTGGAAGAACCATGTTTTCTTGTTCCCAGACTTTGCGAGTTCGACAAGAGAGAAACACGATCGGTTCAAGGAATGTAAGAAACTCTTACATCAGAAAAAGATCTCGTTTGCTCTGATGTTTCCTGCCAAACTGAGAATAGAAATGAAAAATGGTCGCAAAGTATTCACATGTCCAAATCTGGCAATGTCTTTTATAGAATCAATGACTGAGTAAACCATTGGATGTTTCTCATGTGAGTGGGCCTGACTCGCTGTACCTCACTCTTGAGGAAGCTGGGTGAAATTTTGGGTTTTTTGCGTTGGCTCCGCCGTGCGGCTGGAGCTTGTTTTGTGAATAACACTTTTCCTTAAAGAAACTTTTGCATTGATGGAAGATTACATTTGCATTGAAGTTCCCAGCCAGTTTGAGAGTGGACACTACGGATGACCGCAAAATATTTACATGCTCACACAAAGGATGTCTTTTATAAAGCTGACGGTTTATGTAAGTCATGGTATATACTTTTATGCAGCCTCCGAGTGAATTGACTCGACCATCCGGGGAACCGGGACGCCGGTTTTGTTTCTTTTTGTATTGGTTCCGCCTAGCGGCTAGAGCATGTTCTGTTGAATAACACTCCTTTGGAACAGCTGTGGATTAATCTGTTCATTCATCGTGCTTATTCCTCCTGCTGGCTGGAGTTTGTTTTGAGTTTTTTTTTTTTTTGTTTTTTTTATGGGACATTTGAATGATTACGTCATCCGCTGAACTCATAACAGCCGGCTCACAGAACATTCGTTTGTCTTTGAGGAATCTGAACGGTTTTATATCAGCTGGAATTTGTTTTGTGGAAGATCACATCCTTGAGACAGTTCTGTGAATGAATCTACACATTTTATGTGTTCATTCTTCCTATTAACTGGGTTTATTTCACAAAGTATTTTCTGTTATGTAATTTTGCCTCACAAATATGTGAGGCAAAATTGAGCAATCCGATGGCAAAGTTGTCGTGGGGACTCGTGTGCGTTCATGGACCTTTTGAGTTTAGAGGGATTGTCGCCGGTTGGCGCTGTCGTGCGTGGGGTTAATGTGCACGTTTTTCTTTTTTCTATTTGTTTTGTTCCGGGGGATGTTCGGGGGTTGATTGTTTCACTAATGGGGAATGTGGTCTTCATAATTTTGTTTTTCACACACAATGTTTTATTTTTATTATATCAATATGTCAAATGTTAATATGAATAAGTTGTCTCTCTCCACATGGAATGTAAATGGGTTGGGGCCCCCAATAAAAAAGGAAGGTTATTACTTTTCTTAAACGTAAGAAATATGATATAGTGTTTCTTCAAGAAACACATCTCTCCCCGCAGGAAGCTGAAAAATTTGGGAAGATATGGGGTGGACATGTTTTCTTTAGTGTTGGCTCAAGTAAGAGCAAGGGAGTCATTATATTGATTAATAAACATTTACAATTCAAATTTCTCAAACAGATTAAAGATAAATTAGGAAGAGTAATTATTGTTTTAGCTGAAATTCAAGGGCAAAGTCTGATTTTGGCTGATATTTACACACCTAACGTTGATGATCAAGGCTTTTTTATAGATCTTGAAGGGATGTTGCAAACCGCTGGCACCCCTCATGATATAATATTGGGAGGAGACTTTAATCTTTTGATGGACTCAGTCCTTGATCATAGTGAAGCAAAAGTGTGTAAACCCCGTAAAGCAACATTGACGCTTCACAGGATGTGTAAAAATCTTGGCCTTTCGGATATTTGGAGACTTTTGAACCCATCCGGTAGGGACTATACATTTTTTTCATCAGTCCATAAGATTTATTCTAGAATAGATTTTTTTTTTGATATCCAAATCCCTTATTTCATCTGTTGTTGATTGCTCAATTGGAAACATTTTAGTCTCAGATCACGCCCTGGTGAGTTTAGAGGTGATGCCACATATAGAGAAAAAGAAATCATATAGTTGGCGCCTTAATGTATCCCTTTTACAAAATCCTGATTTCCAACAAATGTTAAAGACTGAAATCAATGTTTATATGGAGACCAACTGGTCCTCAGTATCCTCTGTGTGCGTGGCTTGGGAGGCACTTAAGGCGGTTCTTAGGGGCCGGATCATACAGTATGCCTCATTCATCAAAAAATCCAAAGCACGAGAACTTGTGGAGTTGGAAGGAAATATTAAAAGTGCCGAGGCAGAGCTGAAGCGCCGAATGTCATCTGATGGCCTCAGAGAATTAACCCGATTGAAATACAGATATAATACTATTTTGTCGCGGAAAGTGGAGTTTTGGTTATTCAGGGCAAGACAGTCATACTTTGAGTCTGGTGACAAAGCAGGGAAGCTTTTGGCTAGATATATAAAGCAGAGAGAGTCTTTTTCTACCATTCCCTCAGTGAAATCTGCTGGTGGTGAAATATTTACCTCAGCCATTGATATTAATAATGCCTTTAAAGAATTCTATATTGATCTT
The DNA here is from genome assembly GCF_019703515.2 of Myxocyprinus asiaticus. Lineage (NCBI taxonomy): Eukaryota > Metazoa > Chordata > Actinopteri > Cypriniformes > Catostomidae > Myxocyprinus > Myxocyprinus asiaticus. Next base: position 5,848,072 of record NC_059347.1, read on the forward strand.
TATAGTTCCACGTCTTCATCTACTGATGAAGATATTAGAAACTTTGGGGAACCATTAGATCTTCCTAAACTGATGACTGAGCAAAAAAACTCTCTTGATTCTGAGATAACCTTGGAGGAGCTTAACGAGGTAATTAAGTCCCTACCTACTGGCAAGGCTCCGGGGCCAGATGGTTTTGCCGCAGAATTTTTTATATCCTATGCTACAGAATTGGCCCCACTTTTGTTAGAAGTTTATACTGAATCATTAAAGAAGGGAAAACTTCCTCCAACCATGACACAAGCCCGGATCAGTCTGATTCTTAAAAAGGACAAAGATCCAAGTGAGTGTAAAAGTTACCGTCCAATCTCCCTGATCCAACTATATGTAAAAATATTGTCAAAAATTTTGGCTAACCGATTAAGTAAGGTTATGACATCTCTTATACATATAGATCAGGTGGGATTTATTCGGGGCCGTAGCTCTTCTGATAACATCAGGCATCTCATCAATATCATGTGGTCAGTGGCGAATGAACAATCTCCGGTCGCTGCCATCTCACTTGACGCCGAAAAGGCGTTTGATATGGTAGAATGGGATTATCTTTTTAAGATTTTGGAAATGTATGGGTTCGGGAGTACATTTATTGGTTGGATTAAGTTACTTTATAAACACCTTGTAGCAGCGGTACAAACAACAATTTTACTCTGGATAGGGGCACTCGACAGGGTTGCCCTCTTTCCCCGTTATTGTTCTGTCTTGCCCTGGAACCATTAGCAGCTGCGATAAGAAAGGAGGATGATTTTCCAGGGGTGACAGCGGGAGGTGTGGCGCATAAGCTTCTGCTTTACGCAGATGATATTTTATTATTTGTCTCTGAACCTACTAGATCTATGCCTTGCCTCCACAGAATTATTAATTCCTTTTCCAAGTTCTCAGGATACAAAGTCAATTGGTCTAAATCCGAAGCTTTGGCGCTGACAGCATACTGCCCAGAAATGGCTTTCCAGCCAGGCGCCTTCCAGTGGCCCAAACAGGGCATTGAGTATTTGGGGATTTTATTCCCAGCAAATTCGTCTGAATTAGTTAGAGTTAATTTTGACCCTTTAATAAAAAGGTTTTCGAGCAATGTCAGCTGGTGGGCTTCATTACATTTATCGATGATTGGGAAGGTTAATGTTATTAAAATGAATTGTATTCCAAAATTCAACTACCTGCTTCAGTCTCTCCCTGTAGATGTCCCCCTCTCTTATTTCAAGCAATTTGATAGCATAGCGAAGTCCTTTATTTGGAATGGTAAGCGCCCCATGTTAAATTTCGATAAGTTACATAGGCCAATTGACAGAGGAGGGCTAGGCCTACCCAAGATTTTGTTTTATTATTATGCGTTCGGTCTTAGACATTTGGCTCATTGGTCGCTTCCACCTGAGAGGGCCCCTCCCTGGTTTTGTATTGAAAAGGAAGTTCTTGCCCCTATCTCGCCACTGCATAGCCTTCCGATTAAACTAGCCGGAGAGGTTAAGTCGCATCCCGTTATTTTGCATTTGCACTCGATATGGACAAAAGTGTCCAGAGTGTTTAATTCTGATATTTATTTAAACGTAGCCTCGAGCATATGGCAGAACCCTAAACTATGTATTAATAAGTCCCCTTTTTGTTGGTCAGATTGGATTGTGAAGGGGGTTAATGCACTTGGTGACCTATATGAGGGTGGAGTATTGAGATCTTTTGAAAATTTGGTTCAACATTTTGGCATTCCCAGATCTCAGTTTTATAAGTATTTACAGCTTCGCCACCTACTCTGCACTATTTTTGGGAGTGGCACGCACCCCCCTAAAGTGGCAGGTGCTTTGGGAGAGGTGATTGCTGCTTTTGGATAAGGCCATGAAGCATCAGTGTATTACTCCCTACTAATTCAGAGTCTGGGGGATGGAGCCTTGACTTCTCTCAAGAGAGTATGGGAAAAAAATTTGAATTTGGTATTTGGAGGATGGAGTGTGGACTAAGATTCTTAAAATGTCAAGTCTGTATCTAGAGATGCAAGGGTTCACCTTATGCAATTTAAGATTTTATTGGACCCCCTCTAGATTATATAGGCTTGGTCTTAAAGACACACCCCCTTGCTGGCGATGCCAGTCAGAAGTTGGAGACACTACCCATGTCTTTTGGGGGTGTGTTAAGATCCAGGAGTTTTGGTTGAGGGTTCAGAGGTATTTGTGCGACGTTTTGAACACTCAGGTTTTGCTTTGTCCCAGACTCTGTATTTTGGGTGATGGAGCGGTCATGCATTTAGGGGACAATCATATAAAAAACTGGGTTATGACCAGTCTCATGATCGGCAGGCAAGTAATTTTAAGGGGTTGGAAGTCAAATGGAGCACCCTCTTTTTCGGAGTGGTGTGTGGAAATGGGGAAGGTAGCTGCATTTGAACAGGCGATAAGTAGAAGGCTGGGGTTGAGGGACTTATTTGCTAAAAAATGGGGCAAATATTTAGTTTTTTGGGGGGAATCTCGGGGAGGGGATGTGGAGAGTGTAGTTTAATCATATATGTTTATTATTTTATTTATTTGTGTGTATATATATATATATATATATATAATTTTTATTTTATGTAAGTGTATCTGTGTATGTATGTATGTGTGTGTGTGTGTATGTGTGTGTATATGTATGTATATGTGTATGTATATATATATATATACACACACACAGGTGCATCTCAATAAATTAGAATGTCATGGAAAAGTTCATTTATTTCAGTAATTCAACTCAAATTGTGAAACTTGTGTATTAAATAAATTCAGTGCACACAGACTGAAGTAGTTTAAGTCTTTGGTTCTTTTAATTGTGATGATTTTGGCTTACATTTAACAAAAACCCACCAATTCACTATCTCAAAAAATTAGAATACATCATAAGACCAATAAAAAAAAAATATTTTTAGTGAATTGTTGGCCTTCTGGAAAGCATGTTCATTTACTGTATATGTACTCAATACTTGGTAGGGGCTCCTTTTGCTTTAATTACTGCCTCAATTCGGCGTGGCATGGAGGTGATCAGTTTGTGGCACTGCTGAGGTGGTATGGAAGCCCAGGTTTCTTTGACAGTGGCCTTCAGCTCATCTGCATTTTTTGGTCTCTTGTTTCTCATTTTCCTCTTGACAATACCCCATAGATTCTCTATGGGTTTCAGGTCTGGTGAGTTTGCTGGCCAGTCAAGCACACCAACACCATGGTCATTTAACCAACTTTTGGTGCTTTTGGCAGTGTGGGCAGGTGCCAAATCCTGCTGGAAAATGAAATCAGCATCTTTAAAAAGCTGGTCAGCAGAAGGAAGCATGTAGTGCTCCAAAATTTCTTGGTAAACGGGTGCAGTGACTTTGGTTTTCAAAAAACACAATGGACCAACACCAGCAGATGACATTGCACCCCAAATCATCACAGACTGTGGAAACTTAACACTGGACTTCAAGCAACTTGGGCTATGAGCTTCTCCACCCTTCCTCCAGACTCTAGGACCTTGGTTTCCAAATGAAATACAAAACTTGCTCTCATCTGAAAAGAGGACTTTGGACCACTGGGCAACAGTCCAGTTCTTCTTCTCCTTAGCCCAGGTAAGACGCCTCTGATGTTGTCTGTGGTTCAGGAGTGGCTTAACAAGAGGAATATGACAACTGTAGCCAAATTCCTTGACACGTCTGTGTGTGGTGGCTCTTGATGCCTTGACCCCAGCCTCAGTCCATTCCTTGTGAAGTTCACCCAAATTCTTGAATCGATATTGCTTGACAATCCTCATAAGGCTGCGGTTCTCTCGGTTGGTTGTGCATCTTTTTCTTCCACACTTTTTCCTTCTACTCAACTTTCTGTTAACATGCTTGGATACAGCACTCTGTGAACAGCCAGCTTCTTTGGCAATGAATGTTTGTGGCTTACCCTCCTTGTGAAGGGCATCAATGATTGTCTTCTGGACAACTGTCAGATCAGCAGTCTTCCCCATGATTGTGTAGCCTAGTGAACCAAACTGAGAGACCATTTTGAAGGCTCAGGAAACCTTTGCAGGTGTTTTGAGTTGATTAGCTGATTGGCATGTCACCATATTCTAATTTTTTGAGATAGTGAATTGGTGGGTTTTTGTTAAATGTGAGCCAAAATCATCACAATTAAAAGAACCAAAGACTTAAACTACTTCAGTCTGTGTGCATTGAATTTATTTAATACACAAGTTTCACAATTTGAGTTGAATTACTGAAATAAATGAACTTTTCCACGACATTCTAATTTATTGAGAGCACCTGTATATATACAAGCCATCAAACAAAGCCGATCTGCTTGAATTTTTGCGCCACGAGTGGCATAAAGTCACCCAACAGCAATGTGAAAGACTGGTAGAGAGCATGCCAAGATGCATGAAAGCTGCGATTGAAAATCAGGGTTATTCCACCAAATACTGATTTCTGAACTCTTTCTTAGTTATACTACATTAGTATAGTGCTGTTTAAAAATGAATATGAACTTGTTTTCTTTGCATTATTCGAAGTCTGAAAACACTGCATCTTTTTTTTTTTTTTTGTTATTCTGACCAGTTGTCTTTTTCTGCAAATAAATGCTCTAAATGACAGTATTTTTATTTGGAATTTGGGAGAAGTGTTGTCAGTACTTTATAGAATAAAACAAAGATGTTCATTTTACTCAAACACATACCTTTAAATAGTAAATCCAGAGAAACTGATAATTTTGCAGTGGTCTATTAATTTTTTCCAGAGCTATATATACAGTACTGTGCAAAAGTTTTAGGCACTTGTGAAAAATGTTGCTGTGAAAGCTCTAGGTTCGTGGGCAATGGAGGAGTCAGGAGACAGCGAACAGTTCAGGTCAGTGTTTTTATTAGTCAGTTCAACGACACGGCTTATAGCCAACTCAAAATAAAGGGACAATTGGCATGCCTTTTCAGGTCTCCCTCCACCATCACTATAATCAGAGACAGGTGTTAGAGTAATCAAAACCCAGGTGATGATCCTTACCAATCTCCCTCTCCCGCAGACCGACACACAGGGTTGGGGAGTAACGAAATACATGTAACGGGACTATATATTTAAAATACAAAATATAAGTAACCGTCTTCCACTACAGTTACAATTTAAATCATTGGTAATTAGAATACGGTTACATTCAAAAAGTATTTTGATTATTGAAGAGATTACTTTGCATTTTATTGATATTTGTTTCATTTAATATTGAGTCCTTTCAGATGAAAAACATTTATATATATAAATGATGCAATCCAAAGTGCATTTGAACAGTGGTGAAACACTTTCTTATGTGTAAGATTCATACATGCAGACAGAGAAGTTTGGAGCAGAAAAAATAGAAACCTTGCGTAATTTGTCAGCTTTACGCTAAGCTAAAATGCTATTTCCAGCCATTTTACATGCACGTTACCAGGCACGATCATATTTTATCAAGAATATGATCCAACGTGAATTATTCCTTTTTTACTAGTAAGACCTTTTGATATTAGGGCAAAAATCTTATTCTTGATAATAATTTTTTTATTGTTTTCCTGTAAAAAAATCTAAAAATCCTTAAAACAAAATCAATTTAATTTATCTTGTTCTAGAAACAACACTGCATAAGAATGTTCAGAGAATGTATTTTTAGCATGTGTATTTTGTCTTACTGTACTGGCAGAGTTTTTATAGTCAAAACAAGTGAAAAAATCTACCATTTCTGAAGAAGTAATCCAAAGTATTTAGAATACATTACTGACCTTGAGTAATCTAACGGAATATGTTACAAATTACGTTTTACAGCATGTATTCTGTAATCTGTAGTGGAATACATTTCAAAAGTAACCCTCTCAAACCTGCCGACACATGACCATGCCACCCCATGCCACATACCCCCACCGCCGACTCAGGCCGGGGCAACATCCGCGCCCAGCCACGTCAGATGCATCAGTCTGCAAAATAAAGGGGAGAGAGAAATCAGGTGCATGTAAAAGCGGCCCCCCACACAGTACGACTGTGTCCACTGGACCGGAAGCCCCCTATTTAGTAAGGTCAGTCAGTGGGCTGGTGAGATCAGAATAGCTAGGCACAAACCTCCGGTAGTAGCCAGCCAACCCCAAAAACTGCCTTACCTCCTTTTTGGTCTTGGGCGCTGGGCAGGCTGCGATCGCTGCGGTTTTGTTAACCTGTGGATACACCTGCTCGTGACCCAAGTGGAATCCCAGATACCTAACTTCCATCCACCCAGCGCTCTCAGGACAGCGCTCAGATGTTGCATATGCAGCCGCCAATCATTACTATAAAGATAATATCGTCCAGATAAGCAGCGGCATATGCCGTGTGCGGTCTGAGGTTCTTATCTATGAGGCGCTGAACCGTGGCCGGGGCCCCGAACAAACCGAACGGAAGCGTCACGAATTGGTGTAATTCGATCGGTGTGGAAAAAGCCGTTTTTTCTCGGGATACTGCCAATAACCCTTTGTTAAGTCCAGCATCGAGTAAAATTGAGCCGCGCCCAACCGATCGAGTAACTCATCAATTTGTGGCATTGGATAAGCGTCAAATTTGGACACTGCAATCACTTTCCAGTAGTCAACACAGAACTGGACCGAGCCGTCGCACTTCGGTACCAGAACTACTGGGCTTGCCCAATCGCTGTGCGACTCAAGCCCATTTCAAGCATTGCCTCTAATTCTTCCTGAACAATCTTTTTCTTGTGTTCAGGAAGACTATAGGGGTGACTACGAACCACCACCCCCGGGGTGGTTTCGATATGGTGCTCTATGAGGTTCGTGCGACCGGGTAGGGGTGAAAACTCGTCCGCAAATTCCGCTTGGCCAGCCATTGGGTTATAATGAGACATCTGGAAGAGTGTTTCCCAGCGGCTCTTTGGTACTATTAGCTGTGTTGTATTCTCTTTGGTCTGAGTGTCCTGCATCACTCGATACAACCGCTCTTTAATAACAGAAAAGTACGGGTATGCGAGCGCAACGTTAGGTTGGAGCTGTTGACCATCAATTACTTTCACTTGGTCAAAGGCGTGCTTGAGGGACTCGTCACGCGACTGCTCCAGGGGGAAATCCCCATCAGGGAAGCCCCTGAGTAAAGGAATTCCCTCGTCTGCATCATCATGACGCGGAGCAGACATCGACGGCCCTGGCCTCTCCCGCCATAGCATCGCACGTTACCCACCGCAACACTATTTTGTAGGACACATTACACTCAAGTTTTTAAAACAAGGCCAGTTGGTTCCCAGAATTAGTGGATGGGTGAGGCGGGAATTAACCGCAGCCTCGACTCTTATGCCTTCTTCCCCTGAATCGTATCTCAATGGTAACCACTGGATACTTGTGAATGTCACCATGCACACACCTCACCCTCACCCATTTATTCCTATCCAATTCCCCGCCTTGCACCAAGCGTTCGTGGATAGAGGTTTGAGAACAACCCGAATCCACCAAAGCTTGATGTGTATCCCCTTTTACTCTTACTGGTATCCGATATGCCCCTGCCCGTTCGGGGGCAGCTTGTGGAGCATTGGGGATCCGATCCTTCCTTCTGCACTCGTGGGGGTGGTCTCACCAACCTGGGGGGGATAGCGGAGGGAGACAGGGGACGTAGGAGGGACAGACAAGGGGAGGGGACCCCTGGAGCGGGGATGGGGTTTGGGCGGGGCTCCTCCCCTCTTCCAGGGAGCCGGAACTGGGCAGAACTGAGAGGGACAGGGTGGGGGGGAGGGGGAAGGAACATGCGACACAGGATTTGGAGAGAGAGCAGAGAGAGAAGAGGGAAAAGAAAAAAAACTTGATCGCTACCTCCTGGAACCACCGCCATGTAGTCCTCTGCCAGCTGAATAGCCTCCTCCAGTGACGCCGGGCAGTGGCACTGGACACACTCGGACATACCTTGCGGAAGCTGGGCGACGAACTGCTCCAGTACCACCAGGTCGACTACATCCACGACGCCACGTGTTCCCTCCGCCAGCAACCATTTCCGGCAGGCAACCCGGAGCTTCTGGGCAAAAGCGAACGGGCGGCCGTGCTTCCCGAAACTCAAAGAGCAGAAGAGCTGACGACTTTGTTCAGTGTTACAACCAACCCGTTGCTGGATAGCCTTCTTCAGATGTTGATAATTGAGGAGGCAGGCGGTGGGAAGTTGAGCCTCCCCAGAGATTAAGGACCATAGACGGGCCGCCCACTGGTCGGGAGACCATTTCCAGACCTCCGCCGTCTTCTCAAAGAGGTCCAGGAAGGCCTCCAGATCATCGTCCAGCCCCATCTTCATTAGGGCCGTGGGTGGGGTTGGTTCTGGGGAGGTTGCAGCACCAGCCCCCTCTCTGGCGATCAGGCTCCAGAGCACCTGCTGGTCCTCTGGTTGTGCCTGGAGCAGGACTTGGAAATGCTGTTCCTGCTCCAGGTGTATGTCCATGAGGGCCCTGTGTTGAGTCTGCTGGATGCTGGCGAGGGTTTTGAAGACTTCGCCCAGTGGTGAGAACTCCATAAAGGCGTACTCCTCCAAACCCGGGTTTTTGTCACCACTGTGAAAGCTCTAGGTTTATGGGCAATGGAGGAGTCAGGAGACAGTGAACAGTTCAGGTCAGTGTTTTTATTAGTCAGTTCAACGACACGGCTTATAGCCAACTCAAAATAAAGGGACAATTGGTAGCTGCTTTCTTGCTCGTCCCTGGTGTGCTCTCTCCCTGCTCTGATGCCCTGGCATGCCTTTTCAGGTCTCCTTCTGCCATCATTATAATCAGACACAGATGTTAGAGTAATCATAACCCAGGTGACGATCCTTACCGCTCTCCCTCTCCCGCAGACCGATACATGACCACACCACCCATGCCACATATGCAAAGTGAGGACGTCTTAAAAAATAATGAAATAAATAGTTTTCATTTATCACTTAATGCCATACAAAGTCCTGTAAACATAAAAAAGCTAAGTCAATATTCGGTGTGACCACCTTTGCCTTTAAAACAGCACCAATTCTCCTTGGTACACCTGGACACAGTTTTTCTTGGTTGTTGGCAGATTGGATGTTCCAAGCTTCTTGGAGAATTCGCCACAGTTCTTCTATCTATTTAGGCTGTCTCAATTGCTTCTGTCTCTATATGTAATATCAGACAGACACGATGTTCAGTTGGGGGGCTTTGTGGGGGCCATGACATCTGTTGCAGGGCTCCTTGTTCTTCTATTCTAATCTTTTCTATTTGCAAAAGTAATGTTTGGGAGTCTAACATTTATATTTCCTATTGACACACTAAAGCTGAAGATATAAATAATCATCTTAAGACAAATTATTTTTGTGAAACATCTTATGTGTCTAAGACTTTTGCACAGTACTGTATACATATATATATATATATATATACACACACACACACACACACACACACACACACACACACACACACATATACACACACACATACACACACAGTTGATTTGTCTTCTTGATGTGAACAATGCAGAGTTAAATGGGTTTTATTCCGAATATCAAACGAATGTCAAACATAAACATAACTTTACCACTGTGCAATTAACAGAAAAGATAAAGGCTACATTGTACTTTAAAGACAAGCACTTGAACATCACACTCACAGTACATCACTTGACTCACTTTCATGAAAATTATTATTAGAGCCCGACCGATATGGGTTTTATGAGAACGATACCGTTTTTAGAGGGGGGAATTTCACCGATTACCGATATGGTGGCAGATAAACTTAATTTTTGAGCTGGAATGAAAACAGACCTTTTCTATGTGGATTGTTCACCGATTTTGCACCGATATGCCTATGCAAAGGTACTCAGAAGGCTGCTTTCTTAAACATATTTTTAAAAAGAATATTTGACATTATTATTATACATTGTCAACAAATTCTAAAAATAACACTGAGAAAATAGAGAATAAATAAAAAATACAATAAATAGCTTAAAAAAACATCAGTACTGTATGTTCAGTATCAGTCAGTTGCTGACCATTTAAATAAAGAATAAATAAAAAATACAATAAATAGCTAAATAAACATCAGTAGTACTGTTTAGCATCAGTCAAATTCTAACTATTTTAATACTGCCAGTCAATTAGTGGCAGGTTGTAAAACAATAAGCACTTACACCTGCCGAGTCAAGAGATAAACAGCGGCAGCAGTGTTACACCGTATTCTGATATACAAGTTAAGGGGAAACTTTCAATGGTGGAAAACCAGACTTTTAAATATTACGTTTTATAAATGCAACGACTGGAACTGTTTCGGTTGAAGGGGGTACCAAACTGTGAATCCTGAACAAAACAGTTTGGTGAATACATGTTTACACATTAGCTTCCACTCAGCTGACAAGTAATGAAAGTAGCTACGTGGTTAGCTAGTTAGCTATAAGCTTGTTGTCACGGAGAGCAAAAGATGGACGTTGTTTATTTTACTTTCCAGCATTGCGTCTCACCAACTAGGTAACAACGTAGCATGAAATCAACACTCAACAGACACAATCCAACACAATCCACCACCGCACTGTTGTCTGCTGAGCTGCAAAAAGATGCTCTGATGTTTACCTTTCAATCTGCTACATTACTGACTGCACTGACAAACTATAGCTGGCTAACACAGCAAACAGATGTGATAAACAGGAGTGACATGGTTGTCAGGGACAGGGTTAACATTATATAAGTTATATTGAAAAGGGAAAATGTGGGGTCATTGTTTATTAACTTTCCAGTATGTATTTCACAAACTAGTTAGCAACTTACCGAAAAGACACCGCTTACCTCCGCACCGCTTAAATCCGCCCTGTCTGCAGAGCCACCATCAGTTCAGCTCTGTAAACAGAAGTCGGAGTGTGCTCTGCTGGACAAACTACATTATGACACCAATTCTAAAGCACTGTTTTCTGCATTATATGTTGTGAAAAAAAGCTTTCATATCTGCGCATATTGGTAAACATATACGCCGATACGATATATAGGTGAAAGGCTAATATATATGTTTTACTATATTGTTTGTTATTTATGGAGAAAATACACTAATAAATTAATGTTTGTTCTTAATTCACAATTTTTTTATTTTTGCTTTTATGTTTTACTATATTGTTTGTTATTTATGGAGCAAATACACTAATAAATAAATGTTTGTTCTTAATTTGATTAGTTTGCATCACATATATGCATATTGCTCTGATATGAACAGACACAGAGATATACTATAGGGTCACCAGATCTGACACTGCACAATTAATAGGCTAGCTACAGAAATTTGTTACCCCCTCTTTATTTCATATCATGTGACTCCAGGGGCGGATCTACCGGGGTGGCATAGGGTGGTAAATACCACCCTAAGAAAAAGCGCTGCCACCCCAGCATAAGTATCCAAACGTATCAAATATAAATTTAAGTATATTTTCATTGATTTTGACATTGTGTAGGGTTTTATTTATGTCAAACTGCCTAAACTCTCACCGAATGCACAAATTACTACAGACCCCATGCATGATTGATTACAGCAGCAACCAATCCCGTGATTGTTTACAGCAGCAGCCAATCACAGCATCGGCCAATTGCCTACTTTTGCAGCACGTGTATAGTGTTTGGGCTCTCGAGGGTTGATGAGCTTATTTCCTCAACCACATTGAAAAATAAGTGGAAAAAGAGGTAAAAGACGAATCTCAGTTGTATCCAAGTATTCACTGAATGATTATTAGATACGCTGTCAATTATGGTTTGAGATGGGTGAGACAAGTCCTTATCACTTTTTGAAATAGCTGTCGTCAGGTATGTGTATAATCCAGATGAAACATCTCCAGTTCTTGAGTAGGAGTTTCTATTTCATCTGTGTGTTTTGACTGGTGATACGGCACTGGAATTTCTTATTTTGAATGTTATGATAAGTGTTCGTTGCAGCTGTTATCAGTGTCGTTTAGTGTCAGCAGTTTTGCCGCAGCTTGCGCTCTTTTCCGTGTCCCCATTGTGATGGACTTCTCAACCATATTGTTTGTGTGTATGTGTTGTCTCTTTCTCTCCCTCTCTCTTAATCACTTTCAGGTGTATGGTAACCAGGTGAACTGATTGTCGATGGGGTGCACCGGTGCGCATTGTGTTTCCTCCCTATATAAACCGAGTGTTTCATGGCTGGGTTGTGGTATGGGAGAGGGTTGTTCGTAATCTCATTCACGGGCGCTCAGACGATTTTTTTCACTGGGTTCCTGCTGCTGGAGCAGAGAGTTTGTGGTTGTCACTGTCTGAATATGTTTTTTCATATACAGAACTGTCAATAAATGTGTCTGTGTTTCCACTACTCTTGTCTCCCCTCTCGCATCTTATATTGCATTTTATTTTTAAACACCCATCCACTGATGTACAGATGCAATCTTGTTTTATTCAAATAAAAAATTATATTTGGGTGAATTAGAATCTAAAACCTCTAAAAACTAAAGGCAATGTTACCACTAGATCAATCAGTCATGTTTTTAATCAAAGTGCTGATCTATGTATTCATCTACTGACTAACAAAATCCCAAGACTGATAGTGGAAGATGTAGAAATGAAATTACCATATTACGTGAAATATTTATTTGGGTGCTTGAATCAGTCATTAAGAATGACTGTTGATCAAAACAGGTAATTTAAAAGAATCTTTTACTGTGCATAACATAATTAATATTCATGAGTTTTGCAGAACTGCCACCCACAGTACAACTTTCTGTACAGTTTATTTTTATTTAGACCTAACTTTGTATTAATCTTTGCTTTCAAATGGATTATTCCAGCTGTACCGAGGGTGATAGGCCTTTAGTACGTTATTAGGAAAATAACATGGGATATGCATGCATTTTCCATCCATGGGTACACTTAAAGGTACTAAGTAGGATTGCACCAGCTGTGCTTAAATTCTCATGTAAGTTAGGACGTAAAGTTCACACTAAGGGCTTAGTAACTACTAGTTAGTTTCTAACTAAGTCAGTGCTTAATTTGGTTGCACCACCTGTTCTTAATGCAAGACTTAACTAGTAGGTTGTAATCTTTCCGTAAAGTAATGCGTAGTCGCACAGAATTACGTCTTTTTTTGTAATACAATCAGCAGCCTTCAAATTTGTAAACAGGAACCGCGCGCATCATTTTTTATTTTCTCCCCTTTTCTTGGAATGCCCAATTACCAATGCGCTCTAGGTCCTCGTGGTGGCGTAGTGACTCACCTCAATCTGGGGGGCGGAGGACGAATCTCAGTTGCCTCCGTGTCTGAGACCGTCAATCCGTGCATCTTATCACGTGGCTTGTTAAGCGCATTACTGTGGAGACATCCCCTGGCTTCAAGTTATTGTCCGCGCCCCACCAAAAGCGAGAACCACATTATAGCGACCACAAGCAGGTTACCCCATGTGTCTCTACCCTCCCTAGTAACCAGGCCAATTTGGTTGCTTAGGGGACCTGGCTGGAGTCACTCAGTACGTCCTGGATTTGAACTTGCGACTCCAGGGGTGGTAGTCAGTGTCTTTACTCGCTGAGCTACCCAGGCCCCCTTCAACAGTCATCCTTGAAATAATTGCCGATAACTCGCCCATCGTATGTGAATCGTTGGAGTTGAAAGTGAAGCCACAGACGACACTGATCCAAGTATTTAATTTTTTTTTATGATTGTTATTATTCTAATGATTCCTAATTAGTTAAGTTAAAAAGTAAAAAGAGGGGGGAAAAGCACATTCTTGTTTATCCACCGAAAGGTGTTGTTTTTGCACAATGTCAGCCAACCCAAGCAACAGAACCTTGCCCTGAAAACACTGTAGCACCTGCAACAGCTAAAGATCTGCCTGTCCTTCATCCGGACCGTCCAGAGAGCACACAAGATAAAGAACCACCACCTTCAGTAGAAAATGCAAGGAAAAGGGAACGTGGAAATGAGTTGGAAGACGACATAAACACCAGCCGATGCAAGCTTCTCAAACTGCAATGTACGAAAGTGGAAGAGGAGATCTAGAAAATTTTCAATTAAACCAAGAAATAATTAAATTAGAGGAGTTAAAGTCTCTTGGCTACTCCTTCAATATTGTTGAAATGTAATCTTCATATTGACAATTACATTGCCATAGGCCATTTGTTCATATAAAGTTTAAAGTATGGAAGTGTTTAGGCCTACTGTTTATTATTTTGTTTAAATATACTGTTTACAATACATCAATATTTGTTTTACTATTTATTATTGTTTTATTTAAATACAGTATATATTTTATTCTTATAGTATTAATTTGTATTGTATATCACATAAAAAAATTAAAAAAACTATTTGACAACAAGACAGATATCTGACTGAGTTTTTATTTTCAACTAAACGTATATGTTTTCCAGACATTCAGAGAAATAAATAGATAAATTATTTAATTTGACGTCATGGAACACACAACTGAGAGATTATTGGATATAATTTATGAGTGAGATGACTCATACAAATTGAAATGAAATTGAACAATGAGTGAAGTTTATACGTCTAATTTGTTCATTAAAAATAATGAGAATAATGCAGATAAAACAAATACATTAGTTGGTGGGTAGGCAGAATCACCCAGCAGGATACTCCCCAGAATCAACTTTTTCCCAAATGTTCGATCTTCTCAGGATAAAGCTGTCATGCTTAGATCCAGGCCATCTAACGACAGTTTAAAAAACATAAACTGGGGTCACAGATGACTCCAAAATTCAGTGAATGAAACCCCTTTCGATTCACAAAAGCACTCTCATCCACTGTGGGTGCTTTTATACTGATTTGTGTCCCATCAATACAGACAAGTACATCAGGGAAAACGGCAACGGCATGGAATTTTTGCCTGTTTGTGTTTTGTTAATTTATGCTTGGCATGCACACTTAGTTGTTAATGTGGCGACACAGTGCAAGTGACACCCTGCGGACCACTCTACATACAGTAGATCTGTGAATTTGTATGCTGTCGCCTATTCCGTTTTGCATTGATCCAGTGGCAAAAAAATGTTACGGAACGCACACTTGGAGGCTTGGAGAGAGTGCGCCATTTCGGTCCGTTTCGTGTTGGATATCAGTCGCTATCAAGTCAGTTATCCGCAATATTCCCTCGCTTTTAAACCGCAAGCGAGCATATATGTCCACATCATCATAAATATCCAAAGGATGATGTCTGTCTCATAAAACCCGTTGACGAACTTGCAGTTCATTATCAATGATAATCTCATTGATGTACTCTAATCTGGCTGTCATCTCATTCCATCCGTTCATTATTCATGGGCTAAGGCTGCCGTAAACATTTAGTTTATACGTAGGAATACGTTCTACCTAAGTTTAATGGTACAACGCTCAAATATTTAGTAGTGCATAAATTGTGACTTAGTGCCCATTTACGCAACAACTAGGCTAAATTGTAACTTACGCACAGCTGGTGCAACCGGCCCCTGAAGTTTAGTCCAGATTGCTGGTTCTAAATGTAAAGCTAAGGAACATTTAGAATTTGTTGACATGTTTAATAGACAATGTCTTGGTGATATAAATTTTATTTTATGCAAAAGAAAAAGAAAATAAAAAATTCATGTTGGCAAATCAGTTCTGTGGAAATGCAGTTGTATTGCAAATGCATGGACATTTGTAATTTGATAGTGACTCCAACTAATGAACTAGTATTGGTTGCAATGAAGCTTGGTACCTTAATCCATAAGAACTATGCATGGGCGCTTGCTTTGATGTCACCCCCTTGCCACCCCATAAAAACATTTCTAGATCCGCCCCTGTGTGACTCTAATGTTAATGCAGTCACACAGAAGAACGAATCGTTCTTTTGAACCGGTTCTTTTTAGTGAACGAGTTGAATCAGTTCACCAAATCGGACTGAATCGTTTCACGTCTCGAGTCAACACTGATCCACAAGTTACTCTATCTTAACCTGTCTCTCGGATGTGCCTGACACTCCGAATCGAAATTAGCTGATAACCGGGAGTAATATGATCCTAGAACTGATTATATCTGCTTTTGCCAACTCTTCTTGGCAATGAACCGCTCCAAATAATCGCTGGTAACAGTTCTCGAGTCAACAGTACACTGAACTGAGAATCGCCTCTTTCGGAGGTGTCCGAGCTGCTGACATTGAGCATGCATGTGATTAAGGGGCAAAATGTCTGTTTCTGGTGTATTTTGCTGAACAACAGAAAGTGTAACAAATAAAACATACTGGAAATATGTTTATGACTCGATTGTATTACCGTTTTATCAACATATGACATGATGGAGTCTACAGTTCGAGTCAACAGTACACCGAGTCAATCACAGCAGTTCTCCAGTCAGCAGTACACTGATCCGAGGACAGCAGCTCTCGCGTCAACAGTACATTGAGTCGATCACAGAAGTTCGCGAGTCACCAGTACACTGAACTGAGAATCGCGTCTTTCGGACATAATACTGATAACTGCTGATCAGTGTGCAGCTGATGAGCATGCGTGAGCCGAGGACTTGATTGAAGGGGGCGAAACGTTTCAGTCAAGAGATGTAAATGAATTTTACTATCGAGTACTATGCATGCAGATTATATCTTAAATTGTGATGAGCTAGATCATCTTCTCTGTAAAAAAAAGCTGAGTTAAGACTAGTTTAATCACTTTATGTGCTTTAGACATGTGTCGAACGTCCGCGTTTGTATATCAGTGACAGTATTGGGTGCTTTAGGTGCAAAAAATGTAGGATGTGTGGTAAGATCACTGAATGAAACACTGATGAGAATAAACACCCTTATTATTATAGATTAATCAAATAAACTGTAATAATCAGCGATATGCGCTTAAATATGGCTTTATTGAATGTGTTTGTGCGCGTATTCGACGACGCCGGCGTATTAGCATTAAGTATAGTGACGTCAATACGCGATGACGTAAATGAACTGGTGAATCGGGTTTTTGAAAAGAATCGGACCAAGGTCACCTGTTTCGGCACAAATTACCAAAATTAGCTATCCGACAAAGAGTTTAGCTATCCGCCGAAGAGTCTCCGTCTGGTTTCACATAACCCTAAATCCAAATAAGACTTAACAGATATAAAGAAAATAATTCATGAATTTGTTTGAAGGATCTTACCTAATACATCACTGTAGTAATTATCCAAACTGATAGAGGCCATCCGAAATGCAGAGGAATAAACAGCATACACGATCACATTTTTTAATCTTTCCACGAAGCTCATGTGATCTGTCATCTCCGTCGGGGGAACTGGGACATAAGAGGGTGGTGCGGGCATGTGTCCACATATCCTCTCCATGGAAAATCCCAGTGAAAACCTGAGGGACAAGACAATTGGTAGATCCAGAATCTCAGCAAGCAGGTCACTGCATATGATCATGGGATCATATAAGAGCACGTCAAACTTAAACGCCTTCAAGCGTTTGATCAGCTCTTCACTTCGCAGCATGGAGTCGCACATGGTCCGTTGCATTGTGTTCAGTTTCCCCAGCAAGTTCATAATCTGGAGACCGATCCGGACAATGTTTGGTCTAGGGTGTTGCATCCAGATATCCAGCAGCTGTTCACTCAGACTGTGCACCTCATGTGCATCCAGAGGTACATCAAACACCAGATATTCAAACCTCTCCCGCTGTCTGAAGTTTACAGATGGTGAGGCTGAGTTCACCAACACTGTCACGTTGTGATTTCGGTCTAATAGTTCGTCCACGATGTTGCGCATGTTGGACCAGTGACTGTATTCTCCGGGTAACACGAGGACATGACCTCCGTGCGTAAAGCTGAAGTCACTGAATAGAAAGATGAAAAAAAGAGTGCAAGACTTCCCCAAACAGTGCATGGTAGAAGAACTCGTGGTAATGGAGACACCTCTCTTTTTTTATTTGGAAAGAGGAACGGTGTGGACCAATCTGAAAGTCGCTAGAACTATCAGTTACTATCGAAACAGAGGTAAGAATAAAGGCTCGTTTGAGAGGCCAAACGCATGCAGTCAAGGAATGAGCGAAATAAGAGCTGTCTAGTCATACAGTTCTCTCGTCTCGTAGTGGACCAGCCACCTACGAGATCAAAGGCAGATATCGCGAGATTTACGTTCATGCGCTGATGCTAATAAAGTGGATAGGTGTTCAAGCCAAATTATCATTTAATGCCCGATGCATGATTAGTCGTAATTCAATTTTGACTAGTCAGAATTACAATTCCTATAATGTGATTTCTACTAGTCATAACTGACATTAATATCTGCAATCCAATTTTAACTAGTCATAATACACATTAAAGATATCTACAATGAGAGGCTGACAAGCTGAAGGGGCCGTGAAACGGTGCCAAGATATGCAGAAGGGGATAGCGAAACACTTTGCTACAACATAAATATCTATAATGATTTCTATAAAGCATCTATGGATATCTCAATTTGATCAGCCTACTGCCAGGAAGAACTTTATTTGGAGATATCTAATTAGCATTCTGACTGGGAAGAATTATAATAGAGATATCTTGAATCAACATTCTTACTAGTGAAAAAAACAATACTATCTTGGAAATTGTTGCAGTCCGCCACTTTGTCTGATAAATAATTGATATTTTCATGTTTGTCTTGCATGTTTGGTTTATTTGAAACAGAATTATAAAAAAATAAATAAAATACAAATCCAAAAATAATGAACAGTGTTGATGGGACACTTAAGTTATAATGATTTGTATCAGCCCTCATTCCCAAATAAACTTAAATAAAATTAGAAGGGACCCCTACATTTGCTCAAAAGTAAATTGCACGTTGCATGTCTACAGTGGGCATGTAATTAATGATTAGAAAGGAATTTTATTGAAACATGTCTCATCAGTGAGCTATAACTTTAATGCCATGGATAAACACATTTTGGTTAATAATACACAAGCATGTACAACATAATGTACAGTAATGTATTAACTAGATAGTAAAGTTTGAAGACAAACTTTATGTTGGCTTGACAAATCCTTGTCTGAAAGTTTAAAATAGTTTGAAGAGTTGGAAGTTTGAAGGTCTTACAGTCAGACAGACAGAAGGAAAATCATACAGATAGACAGCCAGCTGCAAGAAGTCTTATGCATCCCTACCCCTTGCTTGTTTTTCTGAATAGCAAATTGGTTGCTAGGGTAACCCTATTTGGTTGCTAGGCAGTTAGCAAGGTGATACTCAAAAGGCTCCTTGCTACCCTGAGTCAAATGAACAAAACCAGAAGTCTCTGATGCAGAGATATGTGATTTGTTACTTGGTTGCTACGGTAACCCCATCTGGTTGCTAAGCAGTTACCAGGGTGATACTTATAAAGGCTGCTTGCCATCCTGAGTGAAATAAGTCAACCTGGAAGTCTCTATGATGTTCTGATGCAGAGATATGTGATTTGTTTCTTGGTTGCTAGGGTAACCCCATCTGGTTGCTAGGCAGTTACCAGGGTGATACATGGCTCCTTGCCATCCTGAGTGAAATAAGTCAACCCGGAAGACTCTACAGTATTCTGGTGCAGAGATATGTTATTTGTTACTTGGTTGCTAGGTTTACCCCATCTGGTTGCTAAGCAGTTACCAGGGTGATACTTATAAAGGCTGCTTGCCATCCTGAGTGAAATAAGTCAACCTGGAAGTCTCTATGATGTTCTGATGCAGAGATATGTGATTTGTTACTTGGTTGCTAGGGTAACTCCATCTGCTTGCTAGACAGTTACCAAGGTGATACTTAACATGGCTACTTACCATCTTGAGGGAAATAAGTCAACCTGGAAGTCTATACGATTTTCTGGTGAAGAGATATTTGATTTGTTACTTGGTTGCTAGGGTGACCTCATCTGGTTGCTAGGCAGTTACCAGGGTGATACTTCTCAAGGCTACTTGCCATCCTGAGTGAAATAAGTCAACCCGGAAGTCTCTACGACATTCTGATCCTGAGATACCCATCTTAGTGCTGGTGCTCTAAATGGTTGCTAGGGCGTGGCTAAGTAGTTTCCATGATGATACTTGAAGACTGATTGCTCACCCAATTCAAACAAGCCAAATCTCATGTCTGTAGGACATTCTGATCTGAAGATATCACACTCAGCCTTTTTGAATGGAAGTCAAAGGGGTTTGGTTGATAGGGTGCACTAAATGGTTGCTAGGTTGTATGCAGTTGCTAGTGTTTTAAAGTTATAGAGTGAAAGAAAGAATAAAAAGAGTGCTGTAAAGATATAAAAAGAAAGTGATGGAGTGATAGATAGAAAGTATGAGTAGTGGAGTTATAGGATGTAGCTTGAATCCTCTAAAGGAGTTATTACAGGAAAAAGTTTTCATACCTTGAATGGAAGTCAGAGACATGAGGCCTATTTGGAAGTCCTATACTGGAATATCGTAATTCCGATAGTTAGAAAAGATATAGCACACTATTCGGGATTAGTCTGAAGGTCTGTGCCGAGTTTGGTGCATGTAGCTTAAAAGCTCTAGGAGGAGTTAGAGTCAGAAATTTTAGTCTCAGAATAATAATAATAATAAGTTTAAATAGGATTTCAGTAGGTTGGCTTTCTCAAGCCAACCTAATAATAATAATAATAAGTTTAAATAGAATTTCAGTAGGTTGGCTTTCTCAAGCCAATTTAATAATAATAATAAGTTTAAATGGGATTTCAGAATGTTGGCTTTCTCAAGCCAACCTACTGTAATAATTATAATAAGCTTAAATAGTAGATCAGTATGTTGGCTTTGTCAAGCCAACATAATTAAATTAATGTATTTAATTGTTAATACCATTAATTACTGTAATTAATAAATGTATTAACTCAGAATATATGAGTTATAATAACTAGAAATTCACAGCTGTTTAATAGCAGTTACAATCAAGGTCACGTGACGCCATGAAAGAAGCAGACGTGTGAACGACGAGCTCTGCGCACTTTGCTAAATTTTTTATTATTCTCATGTTATAATTTGGTGAAATTCGATACACCCAGTTACACATTTGCTCTTTGAGGTAAAACATGGCAAAGAAGTCAAAATCCTCGGGCTCTGGAGACATTAAAAGACACTTACATGTTCAGGATGAAAGCCCCGACAGACCTACAGACCGGGGACTCGATTTGGATGGCACGGCGGGAGAGGAGATTCAGCGTCAGTTGTCCAACATGTTGGTGATGTTGACGAAGGTTCTTGCTGACTTGGAGGATCTCGCTGTAATACGTCGATCGATTACGGTGATGGAAATAAAATTCTCTGAGTTAGTTAAAAGAGTGTCAGATGCTGAGAAACGAATCGATTATTTGGCGTCTTCGGAGAGGGAATTAACCGCTAATCCGCCAGCGACCAAAGTTGATCTGGAACGTATTCTTGAAAAGCTTGAAGATCTTGAGAATAGAAACCGCAGGAATAACATCAGAATTGTTGGAATTCCGGAGCATGAGGAGAGCAGAGATATGGTGAAATTCCTAGACGAGCTCTTCCCGAGTCTGCTTGACATAACAGGCCACAAGCTGGAAATCGAGTGAGCTCACAGAGACCCAGCTCACAGATCTGCTGAGGGCCTCGATCGATTCTGGCCAAATTTCTGAGGTCATCCGATGAAGATCTCGTGTTGCGCCAGGCGAGGAGCAAAGGGAAGCTTTCTTGGAGGAATCATAATATTTTCTTGTTCCCGGACTTTGCGAGTTCAACAGGAGAGAAACGCGATCGGTTCAAGGAATGCAAGAAACTCTTACATCGGCGAAAGATCTCGTTTGCTCTAATGTTTCCGGCCAAACTGAGAATAGAAACGAAGAACGGTCGCAAAGTATTTACATGCCCCAATTAGGCAATGTATTTTATTGAATCAATGGGTGAGTAAACCATTGGATGTTTCTCATATGAGTGGGTCTGACTCGCTGTACTTTGGCTTTTGAGGAAGCTGGGCATCATTTTGGTTTCTTTTTGAGTTGGCTCCGCCTAGCGGCTGGAGTTTGTTTTGTGAATAACACTTTCCTTAAAGAAGTTTTTGCATTGATGAAAGATTACTTTTGCATTGAAGTTCCCGGCCAGTTTGAGAGTGGACACTACAGATGACCACAAAATAGCTACATGCTAACACAAAGGATGTCTTTTATAAAGCTGACAGATTGAGTAAGTCATGGTATATACTTTTATGCGGCCTCCGAGTGAATTGACTCGACCATCCGGGGAACCGGGATGTCGGTTTTGTTTCTTTTTGTGTTGGCTCCGCCTGGATCTTGTGCCGTTTACGGGACACTGGAATGATTACGTCATCCGCTGAACTCATAACAGCTGGCTCACTGAACATTCATTTGTCTATCTGTGAAACTGAATGGTTTTATATCAGCTGAAATTTGTTTTGTGGAGGATCACACCTTTAAAACAATTCTGTGAATTAATCTGCATGTTCTGTGTTCATTCTTCCTTTTGGCTGGGGGTTATTTTACAAAGTATTTTCTGTTATGTAATTTTGCCTCACAAATTTGTGAGGCAAAATTGAGCAATCCGATGGCAAAGTTGTCATGGGGGTTCGTTGGCATTCACGGACCTTTTGAGTTTAGAGGGATTGTCGCTGGTTTTTCTTTTTTCTGTTTGTTTTGTTCAGGGGGAAGTTCGAGGTTTGATTGTTTCACTAATGGGGAATGTGGTCTGTATAATTTTATTTTTGACACACAGTTTATTTTTTTTATTAAATCAATATGTCAGTTGTTAATATGAGTGTACTATCTCTTTCCACATGGAATATGAATGGGTTTGGGCACCCCATAAAAAGAAGGAAGGTTATTACTTTTCTTAAACGTAAGAAATATGATATAGTGTTTCTTTAAGAAACATATCTCTCCCCGCAGGAAGCTGAAAAATTTGGGAAGATATGGGGTGGACATGTTTTCTTTAGTGTTGGCTCAAGTAAGAGCAAGGGAGTCATTATATTGGTAAATAAACATTTACAATTCAAATTTCTCAAACAGATTAAAGATAAATTAGGAAGAGTCATTATTGTTTTAGCTGAAATTCAAGGGCAAAGGTTGATTTTGGCTAATATTTATGCACCTAACGCATAAATTAGGGATGTTGCAAACCGCTGGCACCCCTCATGATGTAATATTGGGAGGAGACTTTAATCTTTTGATGGATTCAGTCCTTGATCATAGTGAAGCAAAAGTGTGTAAGCCCCCTAGAGCAACCTTGACGCTTCACAGGATGTGTAAAATCTTGGCCTTACAGATATTTGGAGACTTTTGAACCCATCTGGTAAGGACTATACATTTTTTTCATCAGTCCATAAAATTTATTCTAGAATAGATTTTTTTTTTTGATAACCAAGTCCCTCATTTCATCTGTTGTTGATTGCTCAATTGGAAACATCTTAGTCTCAGATCACGCCCTGGTGAGTTTAGAGGTGGTGCCACATACGGAGAAAAAGAAATCATATAGTTGGCGCCTTAATGTTACCTGGTTTGTTATTGAACAGGCAGTTCTTGCCCCTATTTCGCCATTACAAATTATCTCTATCAAACTAATCGAAAAACTTAAGTTACACCCCGTTATTTCGCATTACACTTGGTATGGACTAAAGTGTCCAGATTGTTTAAATTGGACACTTATTTAAATGCTGCCTCGAGCATATAGCAGAACCCAAGACTGTGTATTGGCAGGTCTCCTTTCTGTTGGCCGGAATGGATTGTGAGGGGGGTTGCTACACTCAGTGACCTATATGAAAATGGAGTGTTGAGATCGTTTGAAAACTTGGTCCAACATTTTGGGATCCCCAGACCTCAATTTATAGGTATTTACGACTGCGCCACCTGTTTTGCACTATTTTTGGGAGTAGCACACATCCCCTAAGGAGGCAGATGCTTTGGGAGAGGTGATTGCGGCTTTTGGAAAAGGTCTTGAGGCATCAGTGTACTACTTCCTGTTAATTCAGAGTATGGGGGACGGAGCCTTAACTTCTCTCAAGAGAGTATGGGAGAAAGATTTCAACTTGGCATTGGAGGAAGGAGTGTGGGCTAAGATTCTTAAAAACGTTAAGTCTGCATCTAGTGATGCAAGGGTGCGTCTTATACAATTCAAAATTTTGCATAGATTTTATTGGACCCCCTCTAAACTGTATAGGCTTGGTCTCAAAGACACACCCACCTGCTGGAGATGTCAATCGGAGGATGGAGACATGGCCCATGTTTTTTGGTGGTGTGTCGAGATCCAGAAATTCTGGTCGAAGTTTCAGAATTTTGTGTGCGATGTGGTGGGCACTCGGGTTTTGTTTTGCCCCAGACTTTGTGTTCTGGGCGATGGGGCAGGATGGCCATATGGGGAACTGGGTTCTGACATGTGTGATGATCGCCAGGCAGGTTATTTTGAGGGGTTGGAGGTCAGCTGGTGCGCCCCCATATCCGGAGTGGTGGCAGCTTATGAGGAGGTGTCATCTAGAAGACGGGGTGGCTTGGATAAGTTTGTTCGGAAATGGGGCAGGTATTTGGAGTTTTTGGAGGGCTCTCGGGTGGGGTGTGGAGAGAGTAATGTATTATAGTTTGTATGATTATTATGTATGCGTATATATATGTATATGTATTTATGTTTGTAAATGTATGTATGTATATGACCACAGGGTTGTTTTTTTGGGGGGGGGGGTCGGGTCGGGGGGGGTTGTGGGGTTTAAATGTTGATTTTTTTTTATATATATATAATGTTTACATTTCATTGTAAAAAAATTTAAATAAAAAAAACAAAAACAATCAGACAGGCATCTCAATAGAGCATTTATTTAAAGTTTCTCCCTCTGACAACAACTTTTTCATTTCACGCAAGCGCGAACGAAACAGCATAAGATGTCTTTGGTGATTCTTGCGCTGTCACAGATTTCGTAAAAAGTTTTGAAACAGATGTATTTTACCTTTTACATCTGTGAGGAGAGCAGCTCTGGCAGCACTGGTGTACGTATCTCTCATACTGTAGATGTCTCTGATCAGTGGTGTAATGGCGAATCAAATTGAAATCTTTAATGACAGATTTCGTATCCAGGCAAACAAAAGGCATGGGTTTCCCCTGCGTACATTAAAGGGATAGTTCACCCAAAAATGAAAATTCTCTCATTATTTACTCACCCTTATGATATCCCAGGTGTGTATGACTTACTTTCTTCACCAGAACAAATTTGAAGAAAAATATCTTAGCTCAGTAGGTCCTTAAAATGCAAGTGAATTGAGATTTCTCTTTTGAAACTCCAAAATTCACAGACAGTCAGCATAAACGTCATCGATATGACTCCAGCGGTTAAATTACATAGGCTACTCTGATGGTCTTCCGCAAAGCCTGACCGTGGATTCCGAGTTCTTTCAACAGTCTGGTGATAGATGACGCCACAAATCCTCTGCATCCCACTTCAACTGGATAAACTTTGGTGTTCCAGCCACGCTGCTTCGCTTCTGCTGCTAGCTCTGCATAGCGCAGCAGCTTTTACTCATAGGCCTCCTGAACTGAGTTATCCCATGGGACTGTGAGCACTGTGATGTAAACCATCTTAAGTGAGGGGGACCAGAGTACCAAGTCTGGCCTGAGGTTGGTGGGGGAGATCTCCGTTGGAAAGATTAGCTGTTGGCCGATGTCTGCCAGCATTTTCCAGTCGAGGGCCATGCATAGTTGTCCTGCTTCTGACTTGGTGGAAGGATGTTTGGGTATTTTCTGCCCTTCTCTGACAAACATTGTTGCCTTCGGGGGATTGCTTGCTCTTGGTGGCTGGGAGTTGGTCGCGCTCCGCTTGCTCTCCAAAGCTAATTCCAGGGTCTTGAGGACCTGATTGTGTCTCCAGGTGTATCTCCCTTGTGTGAGGCTGGTCTTGCAGCCTGTCATGATGTGTTTGAGTGTTGCTGGAGTTGGGCAGAGGGCACAGGTTGGATCCTCGCCGTACCACTAATGGTGATTCGTTGGTGATGGAAGCACGTCATACATTGCTCTGATGATAAAGCTAATCTTGTTTGCTTCCATTTCCCATAGCTCCCTCCAGCTGATCTTTCTCCTCTCCACACCTTCCCACCACATCCATTGCCCTGCTTAGCAAGAGAGACAGCCTTCGCACTTCTCACAACCTCCTCCTGTCGACACACCTCCTCGACCACCAGTGTTCTCCGGTCTGATGTTGTAGCCTTTCGCCAGGTTGGTTCACTTGCTTTTAGGCCAAAACCTCCTCTTTCCTGCTGGACCTGCCCCACAATGTCTTTGAGCTTCAGGGCTGATGTAGCTTGCTGCACTGCGTCGGATTGTGTCCACTTCTGCCCAGTTACTAGAGGCAGTGCAGCAGTACTGATGGTCTTGTCTCTGGAGTCCTTCAGTGTCAACTATAGTCTTACTTTAGAACACTTGTATTCCTTGGTTAGACTAGTGAGAGGTAGTTCCAGGACCCCTTTGCCGTAGAGGCTGATGTTAGTTAGACACCGTGGGACACCGAGCCAGTTTTTTGCGTATGAAGTGATGGTTTGCTCCATCTTCTCCACGGTTGTTAATGGGACTTACACAGTGATTGGCCACATTATCTGGGGGAGGAGTCCAAACTCTAGGCACCAGAGCTTCAGTTTCCCAGGCAGTAGGGTCTTGTTGATGTTGTCCAGGCCGTTAACAATCTCTTGCCTTAGTTGTTGCAACTGCTCGAGTTGTACCATCTGCCTAGGCTTTTGACAGGCTGCTCAGACACTGTTAGTATTGGGTCGTCCCCAATGCAGAACCTTGAGTCTCTAAGCACCCCCTTGACTATGGAGATGCTTTGAGATTTGCTTGGCTTGATTTTCATTTGGGCCCACTTGATGTTCTCCTGCAGCTTTCCAAGTAGCCGCTTGGTGCATGCTGCAGTAGTGGTCAGAGTTGTCATGTCATCCATGTATGCTCTGATAGGTGGAAGATGGAGCCCGGCCCTGGTTCGTTCCCTGCCCACCACCCATTTTGAGGCCCTGATAATGACTTCCATGGCCATTGTGAAAACCAGGGGTGAGACTGTGCAGCCTGCCATGATGCCTACTTCCAAGCGCTGCCATGTTGTGGTGAAGTCGGCTGTTGTGAAGCACAATTGTAGGTCTTAGAAATAGGTCTTTACAAGTGTTGTAATACATTCTGGTACATGGAATAAGTTTAATGATTCCCAGAGAAGATCATGGGGAACTGAGCCAAATGCATTGGCCAAGTTGAGGAAAACCACATGTAGGTCTCTCTTGTCCTTCTTGGCTGCTTGGATCTGGTGCCAAATCATGCTTGTATGCTCCAAGCAGCCAGAGAATCCTGGAATTCCTGCTTTCTGTACAGATGTATCAATGTACTTGTTTCTTTCCAGGTAGGCGGACAGTCTCTGTGCTACTATGCTGAAAAAGATTTTCCCCTCAACGTTGAGAAGGCAGATTGGCCGGAATTGGCTGATGTCTGATGCACCCTTTTCTTTTGGTATTAGCATGCCACCAGCCCTTTGCCAAGCCTTGGGTATTCTTTGGTTCTGCCATACTGCCCTCATGAGACTCCACAGAAAGTGTAGGACATCTGGTGCGTTCTTGTAGAGCTTGTATGGTATTCCGTTAGGCCCCGGAGCCGATGCTGCTCTTGCTCTCTGGACCGTGTTTTCTACCTCTTTCCATTTAGGAGGGCTAGTGTCCAGGTTGAATTGGTGGGATGTCCGGTGGGATCTGCTCATGCCTTTTTGTGTCGTGGTGGACGTTTTCCAGGTGTTTCTCCAGTTCCTGCCTTGATGTTTTCAAGGTTCTGCTTTTTTCCTGTCCTTCAGCCTCTGTGCTACTATGCTGAAAAAGATTTTCCCTTCAACGTTGAGAAGGCAGATTGGCCGGAATTGGCTGATGTCTGATGCGCCCTTTTCATGTATTTTATTAAAACTCTAACCTAAGCGCCTTCAACCACCCCAGTAGAACCAGGTCTGACATGGGAGAACAAAATTACGTTAGTCATACAGGTCAGGTGCAGTTAACTGTGGTAAAGTTAGTTTTATGTTTGATATTTGGAATAAACCCCATTTGCATTGTTCATATCAAGAAGTCAAAACAACTGACTGATATACATAAATAGATGTACTTAGTATACCACAAGGCTTAATTTTCAAAACAGATATTTTTTTTCATATCAATTTTATTAGCTATATAAATCTATTAAACAATTTAACCATTCAAAGTTTTGACGTCACACTAATTTTCAAATACTCAGAAAAAATATCCCTTTTATGGAACAGTATGGAATATACATTTTATTAAAAATGTAGAAATCTAAATGTACATTTTACTCTAATTCTATTAAACTCTATGACTGTTTGACCCCAAGATGTCAAATCAACTTTCAGAAAACTCAGAATATTATTCCATTTATAGCACAAGACTTGTTTTTGGGAATTTACATTTGGTACTTTTTATATAGAATTTTGTATCCTTATAAATCTTTTAAACTCTTTGACTGTTTCACCTAAAGATGTCAAATCAAAACTGGAAAACTGGAAAATGCTGCCTTCGGAGGCTGTACAGAGGTAGGATGAAAATAAGGTACTTTTTTTTAACTGTACCAAGACTAGTTTCCTTAAGAGTTCCATTCATTCAAAAGTTCAAAACTGTGCCGGTTAAGCCGTTAACTGATTAGGCAGCAATGCAGCATAACCATAACAGTATAATACTAATTATAATAATAATAATAATAATAATAACATGCAAATAAAATTGTCAGCTGTAGAGGAGGAGGTTGGGGGGTTGTTATAATTATTATAATTATTTATTTCGTTTCCATTTCGGACATTTGCAGGTAAAATAAAATGCGTAACATAGTAGATAGGAATGGCTATGGTTACTACACTTCAGGAACTAAGAAAAGGAGAAGCACCAGGAAAGTGAAATGATCAAGCAAGGACAAGGTATGTGTTTTTATTATATTTAAAATTCTTACTTAATCTTTACATTATCATTAGAAAGCTCAAACTCCAGTTATCCAGCATCAATATTATACCAGTTTTACGTCAGAAACGCCACATCCAAAGGAATTTCTTAACTTGTGTCAGGAGTACACATCAAAGCAAAATCAAAACGCAACTTAAATGATTTGTAATAAAGAATGTAATAAATACCTGTTTCATGCAAGCTCTGCTGAATAGGCCATGTCATGTCAATGCTTGAATAAACAATATCCATTAGAACTTTTAGTTCAAAGTGTGCACATTTAGAGAAATATGCTCATATAATTACTTCAGATTTCTTTGGGGGAAAATATCTTTCACAGCGATCGGAAAAGCATTCAACTCTGATAATTTTCAGAACACTAGATGGCGTTAGCATTATTTTTGGCAAGCTTTTAGCTGTCAATCAAAATGTGATTTCATTTATTTCCAAAAAATCAATCCACTACTGATTACTTCTCCAAAATTGAAATATGATTACTTTACAGATTACTTAGATGGGAAAGTAATCAGATTACTAATTACTTTACTTTGACGTTAATTTCTAAAACCAATCAAACCTGCAAAAAAAACAAATGTGACACTAATAGCTCTTTTAGTACTTTAATATTGACTGAAAACAATAACAAAATTACAGCAATATGACAAAGAAAGCAACTTGGCTAAAGAGATCCAATGAATTTCTAAATATGCAACTTTCTTATCTCAAATATGCTGTAGTAGTATCTTCAGGTGTGTGTATGTGTGTCCCCGCTATCAACAACTTTCTTAGTTGTGTGTGGCATGTATGTGTACATTGTGCTTGTTTACCTGTGTTTGTGTTGGTGTGAAAGACAGAAAAAGAATACTAATGAACTGAAAACTTTTCTGAATACACATTTGCAAACAGCTTTGATAGTAAATCCATTGTGTATCTGAATGCCTGTTGTTTCTTTTTGGTGTGAATATACAGGTTTGCTTGTGTGTGTACATGTGCAGCATGTGTGTGTTTACACAACTTTACAGAGAGTGGATTATTTCCACCTCCCTGCTTGTGCTTGGATGAATTGAGGATCCTTTATCACTTGCACATCTGTAATGCTATTGTATTGTGTCTCTTTAATTGTGTATAGTACATAAATAACATAAAAGAGCCGTTTGCTTAGCGACGTCTTTTTCAAGACGCCGTTCCGCAAATGTTTCCAACTTGTTTGCGATATATCCCTCTGTCAGATGGGAACATGCGCTGTTTTCCATATACACACGAAGCCGATCCAATCTCCTCCCGCGACAGCTGCAGAGGGACACATGAGGGAGGCGCGCAAGGATGGGGTAGTATGGCAAGCCAAAATGTTCCCAATACGCTATAGACTAATCGTATTTTCATCCAAAACGCCATATTTAACGCCGTTTTAAACGACCTTGGCGCCGTAAAATGTACCGTAGTGATTGCCAGTAAGTTTGAACTGTTCTCACCCAATCAACAATGAACTGAGTCAGATCGGACAAGTTCATTGCTGCCAAACAAATGTGCCTGTGTGAAGTAACTTTGATATAGCCTATTCAGTTCTACTAACATGAAAAATATTGTTAGTCTGCTTTCCAAATGAAATTCTTGCACCTCTTTGTCAGGGACGATTCTAGGATTTCAGTCTTAGGAAGTTCAGCCCCCAGTGAGGGTATATGATATGCAGTATTCCACTAAAATGCATAGATGGGTAATCACTTGTGAGCAGAGGTGATTTTATGATTTCACCTTAGATAGGATAAGACTTTATAGACATGCAGTCTAATAGTAGAACGATTGTGGTTCAGAAGTTTAGTCTTATGCCTTCAATGTGAGACTGTGAGAGAGCACAGGTTCGAATCTTGCTTGACTTATTTTTTTTATTATTATTAATAAATTACAGTGTTTGTCAGTTGATGTATATCGGTAAGCATTCCGTATTTGGCTGCATTTTATTTTGTGATTTTACTATAATGGAGAGCGTTAGAATGAGCGATAAAGAAATGAAGCAAACCGTTTCTGTTCCGAACTTTTACTCATAGAGTGAAGGATAATAATCTAGGCTAACGAATTTGTAACATGTTTTTTTTTTTTTTTTTCAAAGTCTTTTTTCAAAAACAGATTAAGATAAAATCAATTCTCTTGCTCCAACAGAGCTCCCCATCCCCACTGCACCATTACATATTATCTTACAGACTTTTCTGTACCATATTATCATGGCCTCACAGGGTCAGATATAAGAAAAATAAGGAGGGAAAGAAAGAGAAATAAAAATAAATAAATTTAATAATTCACACAGGAAAAATTACATTTGGATCCATTTGCTGTATGCAAGTCAGCACTGGCTGCCAAATAATGAAAAAAGTTTGACTACAGCCTTTAGTGGAGTATAAAATCTTCTCTAGTGCAAGATGATGAATAAGATCCCTAATCCAATGACTAAAAATAGGTGGAGATCTGTCCTTCCACTTAAGCAATATAAGACGTCTAGCTAATAAAGTCGAGAAAGCAATCATATTTTTAGCATTATTATCTAAACAGAGTTCTGTAGTTAAACCGAATATTGCAAGAATGGGGGAAGGATTAATAGATAAATGCAGAACTCCTGAAAGAAAATTAAATATTAATTGCCAATAATTAATAAGCTTAGGACATGACCAAAACGTGTGTATGATTAGCTATCTCAACTCTACACCTATCACACAAGGAGTCTATATTTGGTGAAAATTTTGCTAATTTAGCTTTTGTCCAGTGTAGGCGGTGAACTACTTTGAATTGAATAATTGTATGTCGTAAACAGATTGAGGTTGAATGAATCTTATTTATAATATCTTGCCATGCGTCTTCTGAAAATTGCATATCAAGTTCACTTTCCCATTGTTGCTTTGATTTTGTCAAAGATGTTAAATTCTGTGAGGAAATCAAAGAGTATATCAGACCTATATTATTCTTGGAGAGTGGGTTGATTTTCAAAATGATATCAAGTAGAGATTCAGTAGGTAGAGCTGGAAAGTAAATAGTGTTAGATGTCATAAAACTGCGAATCTGCAAATACCTGAAGAAATGTGTATTTGGAATATTATATTTTGCTCTTATTTGCTGAAACGACATAAAGCTATTATCATTATATAGATCTTTCAATGTGACAAGTCCTTTCGCTTCCCAACAATTAAAAGCAGTGTCTATAATGGAGGGAGTAAACATATGATTTCTCATGATAGGGGCATGCAATGAGAGATCAGTAAGTGAAAAAGCTCATCTAAACTGATTCCAAATTTTAAAAGATGCTCTAACAATTGGGTTTAAAGAATGTTTAGACAATGACTCAGAAAGAGGTATCTTTGTACAAACTAGAGCAGGTAATGATGTGGGCTTACAAGAAGCTTTTACTAACAACAGCCATGCCGGGTTGTCAGAAGGGTTGATCCAATACAACATACATTTAATATTAGAAGCCCAATAGTAATGCTGAAGATTAGGGAGGGACAGTCCACCACAAGAGCGATGTCTTTGTAGTATATCTTTACGTATCCGAGGGATTTTCCTATTCCAGATAAAGTCAGATATCAGGGTGTCTATATGCATGAAGAAAGATTTTGTTAAAAAAATAGGAAGACTTTGAAACAAAAACAAAAATCTAGGCAACACATTAATTTTGACCATGTTAATTCTACCTCCTAAAGATAATAAGAGCAGGGTCCAACGGTCAAGATCCTCTTTTAAATTGTTTATGAGTGGGCAGAAGTTAGCTTTATAGAGTTTATTATATTTGTAAGTAATCCAGATACCAAAGTATTTAAACTTTTCTGTACTTATTTTAAATGGAAAAGAGTTAATGTAGAATGAGATGTTAGATTTATAGGCATGAGTTCACTTTTCTGTAGATTAACTTTATATCCAGAGATTTTGCCAAAGACATCTAACAGTCCAATCAGTACTGGTAAGCTTATAAATGGATGAGATAAGTATACAAGCATATCATCTGCGTAGAGAGAAACTTTATGTTCGATACCTCTTCTTTGAATTCCCCTAATAGCAATCTGCTCACGTAAAGCCACAGCTAGTGGTTCAATTACTAACGCAGATAAAAGTGGTGATAAAGGACAACCCTGTCTCGTGCCACGCTGTAGAGAGAAAAAGGGAGATAAGTTATTATTTGTACATACAGCCGCCACAGGGGATGTATAAAGAACTTTAATCCATTGAGTACATTTTGAACCAAACCCAAATTTCTTCAAAACATAAAACAGATAGTCCCACTCCACCCGGTCAAAAGCTTTCTCAGCATCGAATGATAGCATTACCTCAGGGACATCAGATGGAGTGGGATCATAAAGAATATTTAAGAGCCGACGTATATTAAAAAACAATTGTCGATTTTTGATAAATCCAGTTTGATCACTGGATATTATAGAAGGCAGAACAGTTTCTAACCTACGAGCCAACATTTTAGCCAGGATTTTACTGTCCACATTAAGAAGAGAGATGGGGCAATAAGAGCCACAGTCATGAGGATCTTTTTTTTTTTCTTGAGAATGAGCGATATGACTGCTTGTCACATAGTTGGAGGTAGGGTACCAGAAGAAAAAGATTCCTCAAATACACTTAATAAAAGTGGAGATAATTAATTCTTAAATTTTTTATAAAACTCGCTCGGAAACCCATCTGGGCCAGGCGATTTTCCGTTTTGCATTAACATTACTGAGGCGCTAATTTCTTCAACCAAAAAGGGAGTTTCGAGTTCAACTGCTGTCTCGCTGTCAATTGGAGGAATGGTAATCTTATCAAAAAATGAAGAAAACAGCTTCTTATCCTTATGGGATTCAGAAGTATATAATTCTGAATAGAACTCATAAAAACAATGATTGATCTGTGAGTGTTCTGTATACCTAAGGCCTAATTTATCTTTTATTTGGGATATAGTGTGATTCGCCGTATTTTGTCTCAGTTGATGAGCCAAAACTCTCCCAGCCTTCTCACCATGTTCATATGTTTTATAGCATGTTTTGTTCATCAGATTTTAAATGTGTTTAGTACTTAAAAGATTATATTCTGTTTGAAGTGATAATCGTTGTTTATATAAATTAGGCGATGATTTCTGGGTCAGGGTTGCATCTATTTTTAGTATAGCATTTTCTAATTTCTCAAGTCTGGCTGTTTGTGCTTTTCTAATGTGGGAACTGTAAGATATTATTTCTCCTCTCAAATATGCTTTCATTGCTTCCCATATAACTGAAAAAGGCATTCCCGGGGTTTGGTTATGTTCAAGAAATGTTTTTATCTTAGACGATATAAGTTTAACAAATGTTTCGTCTGAAAGCAACAAAGTGTTTAAGCACCAGGGACGATATCTGTCATATGTAACTGGTATGCATAATGTCATTGATAACGGGGCATGATCTGAGATAACAATAGCATGATACTCACAATAACTAATGAAAGGGAGAAGATTCTTGTCTACGAAAAAATAGTCTATATGTGAATAACTTTGATGAACAGGTGAGAAAAAAGAATAACTTCTTGACACATGATTGCGAAAATGCCAGACATCAGATATCCCTTATGTGTCAAGAAATAATTTAATGGTATCGGCTGATTTGGATGGAATGGTAGCTTTGATAGAACTACGATCTAACAATGAAGACATTACGCAATTCATATCTCCTCCTAGTATCAAATAGTGTGTGTCCAGTTTTGGTAGTCTAGAAAAATTGTTTGTGAAAAAAGACTATCATCATAATTTGGTGCATATACATTAGCTAGGACAACTGGTATTTTGTAAAGTTTACCAACTACTATGACATAGCGACCTGTAGAGTCTGCTACGACCATCGAAACCTTAAATGGGATATTTTTTTCAATAAGAATTGATGTGCCTCTAGATTTAGAATTAAAATTAGAGTGATATAACTGACCTACCCACTCACACTTCAATCTAAAATGGTCTTTTTACATAAATGTGTTTCCTGAAGAAAGGCAATCCCCACTTTAAGTTGTTTTAAATGCAGAAGTACTTTTCTACGCTTCACAGGGTGATTTAAGGACTTAACATTCCAGCTAACAAAATTTATATTGCAGCCTGCTGATCTACTGGCTGTATTAACCATTTTTTATTTAAAAAAAAAAAAAATCCAGCCATGACTGCATAGGATCTGAGCAAGTATAAAAGTAGTCCCTCCTCTACTCAATCTGCATTTTTTCTGTTAATTTAAAGTGCAAAATAAGAATCTGGTGCAGTAAAAACCCACCCCCATTCACCCAAAAGAACAGTGAACCCCATTGAAAAGACATCCACACATTTAAGTGCTTGTTATGGAGAAATCACAGTGTAGCAGGCGCTCCTAGTCAAAATAAAAATAAAGAGCATATAACCTATTATCAGTATTAGTCTCAAAGGCAATGTGGTCCTTTTACAAAAATAAAAAATGACATATTAATGAATATTAACATGTCCAAAAAAAAAAAAATTCTTACTGCAAAATGTAGTACCATGCCATACATCTTTAAATATTAAACAATATATTCGCAGCAAAGTCATCTACTCACCAACTGGAGAGAGAGAGAAAAAAAAGAGAGAAAAAAGAAAACACACATTAAGTGTGTGTAAATATGTATGCTGTATCTGTCCTCGACAAGTTTATCTGCTATGCAACATTGTCTAACACGATGTTTCTCTTCACATATGCCATGGCCTCGACTGGGTCGCAAAACTCCTCCTCGTTGCCATTGTGAGTGATTCGAAGCTTCGCTGGGTGAAAGATGCCATAGCGTACTCCGTCTCGTCCTCGTAGCAACTTCTTAACATCATTAAACGCAGATCTTGCGTGAGCCACGCTGGGAGGATAGTCTGGGAATATGAAAATTGTGGATCCTTTGAATCGCAGGGGTCCAGCCTCTCTGGCTCTGCGTAGAATCTCGACACAATCCTGGAAATAATGCAATTTGGCCACAATTACCCGAGGTTTACCCCCAGTCTGCCTCGACTGGAGACCGCGATGTGATCTGTCCACAAGCACTTCCCTGTCCATGCCAAGAACGTCTTTTAGCAGCTTTGAGACTGAGGCTGGAGAGCTCGAACCTGGCCCCTCTGCCACGTTCAGTATACGGATATTTGACCTCCTCATCCTCCCCTCCATATCAATGCATTTCTCCTGTAGACCCGCAACTGCTGTTTCAAGTTTACTCACAGACGCTTGTAATGAGGTCACATCATCTGAACACGCCGATAACCCGTGTTCTATATCGGTTACCGTCTTTTTCATAGTTTCTAAATCTGAGCGCAACAGCGCGACGTTGCTGACAACCTCCGTTTTAACGGCGTGTAATTCTGACCTCATATTGTTGAATTTGTCCACAAAAACAGTCTTCAATTCAGCCCTGAGCAGCATAGGGATATCATTTCTCATCAGCGACAGAATTTCTGCTTTCATATCCGCCATTTCTGTTTGTTTCTCCGGCGATTTCTGGTCACTGCATGAGGTGCCAGGCCTACTCGCAATACTTTTCCCCATATATGTGTACTGTCGCAGACTTTTTGCCATTTATGTACCGCAGTAATTTAAAAAAAAGTTGTTCAAAAACAAGAGGCGATACAACAGAATGTTTTAGTGCCAATTTAAAGCAATAAAACGCCCAAAAATATAATTAATTTAACGAAATTTAACGGAGCTCACCAAAAACACAACTTACTCCATGCCTGCACACCAGCGCCCCCGTAACATGTTTTTTTTAACTGTAAGTAATATATATATATATATATATATATATATATATATATATATATATATATATATATATATATATAATACAGGGCCTAATTTACTGTAGTCTCTGTTTTCAGCAAACGTGAAGAGAGAGATCACATAATCACAGATTTTTAAGGGAGCTTACTGAAGAGTCCATCACAGATTTTTAGGGTTACTAAGATAAAAAAAAACAGGGCGGCAATAAAAAAAAGGGTCTAGCTATGCCTATGAGCGCTATGATTATTGAAATTGTTGTACAGTTATACCCTATTGAAATTAGATATACATGCCAATAGAGGGCGCCAAAAATGCTGGTTATTTTAATTTAACGTTTTCACTGTATAACATTTATTATTACAGATAGGCTACTTATTGTTTTCAAACTTTCATTGTAATTCATATTACAAAAATCTATTGAATATAACAATTGTTGATAATTGTCAACCTTTTTTTTTCGTATTTAGAACAAATACAAAATGCATTTTTCTCAACTATCACAAACTTTTCTTAATTTAACATGAGGAGGCCATAGGAGGAAATAGAAATGTTGTTTTGATTAGAAGTTAGAAAAAACATGAATTTATTAAATAAATAATCAAAACAATATCTAACCATGCATTTAAAGTAGCCAATAGCCTACATTTGGAAAATACCACTATTTTTACCCTCATTTCAGATTCAAACCCCAGATTCAAAACTCAATATATACATTTAAATCAGAAAATAAACTGAAATGGTTTTCTTTCTTTTGTTTATGCTCACTGCGGTACACACATGTGACACAAAACAGGAGAATGAGTCACTTTATCTATTCAAACTGACTGAAAACATCATTTTTATACTGCAGGCACTGTCAACTCACCACAGGTGAGTTCATTTCCAAAGTAAATGAGAATCACTTGCTTAAAATCAAATTATTTTTAACTACTACTAAAAGGTGCCAATTTAGTAAATGTATATGTTGTGGTTTGTTCAACTATACACCGAAGACACACATACCAAAATATGTTTAATTTCAACAGTTTTCTGGAAGAAATTGTGTATTATTTGAAGAAAGTGCAAGTGTGTGACAATACTTTTGACCACGATTGTAGATAATAATGTCAAATCGACAATTAGCCTATGCATCTTGTAAGAACCTGAAACTTTCTTGATTTTAAAATATCTCGGTGGATCCTGCTCTTTTTGCTTTGGAGAACAACTCCAAAACTCCAACAATATATATATATATATATAATACACACATATATATATATATATATAGAGAGAGAGAGAGAGAGAGAGAAACAGAAACATACATGAGGAATTGTTTATTTATTCATTTAAATGCATTTGTTGCATAAAAGCAACATCTTGCAACAAAGAAATACATTTGCTATCATTATCTCTCACTTGTGTAGCCTATGCCATGCACGCCGACACTATAGAGTGTTCATTATTAAAGTATTACCTGTTTTCGGTAGACAAAACATTTTTATTCACTTTTCATCCTGTGTATATTTTTTTTATTGCAACATTTTATCATTTATTCAGTTATTTCATATATTTATTTGTTTTATTTAGTCCTCTACATTTATTTCAAGGTGTATTTCATGAGGTTTTTCATTTTAAGCCGTATCTCATGTGGCATTTCACATCTTTTTTCATGTTATATGAATAAATAAATTAATACATTCAACTCATTTATTTATTTATTTATTTAACAGTGTTTGTACAGAGTCTTGAAAGTTTGAAAAATGCATGATTTTAATCATTGTGCTTTCAAGGTGTGCTTGAACTTTTAAAATGGTTCTTGAATATGCTTTATTTATTTTGAATGTCCAGTTAACACTTATAATTTATAATTTAGTTTATAATTATGAAAGAACAAATTATTTTACATTTCATATGTCAGTGATCCAGTTCTTATTTGTGGTTTGGTTGCATATATCGTCCTTGGTGTGGTCTCCCAGATCACCACACCAAGAAATTTCTTCAATATTCTTCAACATACCAAGTAACAATATCAAAAATGACTGGCTGGAAGGGGATATATATAAAATATGGTGGGGCCAAGGGCGTAGATTTGGTTTGAACATGGGGGGGTTGTATTTGTTCAATTGATCATAGTATAAATATTGGGGTGGGGGGGGGGGGGGGTGTAATAGGTTATAATTGCTAGTTTTTATTTTTTGGCTATTATTTTACCTCCCCCAATCTCCCCCGGAAACTACGTCCCTGGATGGTGCCATATGATTTCATTTCTGTAGTGGAATCCATTAATAAAAATGGATTAGCTATAAAGCACATCTTTTCAAAATTAATGAATCAAAATAGGCTGCAAAATAAATCGAACTTACCGCAAAAGGCTGCAAAACTCTGTGTAATTATGATCAATTTGCAGTCCCACACAAAGAGAAGTATACCTGATCAGCTGGTGCCAGCGTGTAATGGTATAGCCTTAATTATAATTCATATAATTAATTATAATTCAACCACAAAATTATACACACACAGACACATACACACACACTTTTACTCCCTCCCCCATAGTATTTTTACCTATTATTTTGGGTCAAGATACCCCCGGATGCCTTTTGCCCCATTTTGAGGGGGCCATCTTACCCCAAGGGTACAACTCTAATTCTATATATTATATTATATTATATATTGATATATATGATATATTTTTTCCTCAAATCTAAGTTAATTATTCTGCCCTTAAGTCTCAAGTGAACAAATATACATACATGTTTTGCTATTTGAAAATGGTGAACTGTGTGTTTATATTACATTAAATGTTAAAAGTGAGATACTTTTAATATTCAATGTAATATAAACACATAGTGCGAAATACAGAATGCTTACCGATATACATCAACTGACAAACACTGTAATTTATTAATAATAATAATAATTTAAAAAAAAAATCAAGCAAGATTCAAACTTGTTTGGCAATCCAAACAGCTTTTAAAGCGGCGCTTTTCACACACAGGAAAACAGCGTGAAATATGGCATTTTTAACGTTTTCGCACATTTTTTTATCCCGTTTGCAATCACTACGGCGTATTTTACGGCGCCAAGGTCGTTTAAAACCCCATTAAATACGCCGTTTTGGATGAAAATGCGATTAGTCTATAGCGTATTGTGAGCCTTTTGGCTTGCCATAGGAGTAGAGCATGGAGATTTGAGGAGGACTTGTCACCGGCGCAGCCTTGCGTGCATCTCTCTTCCAGCCAGGGCTGGTAGCACGCTGACGCAGAGCTCGCTGAGATTGATTATGAGCGCATGAAATCTTGAAACGCCTTACTTTCATTTTCAATTTGAATAAACAACTACACTCCGCTGCGTCCATAGTAACGCAGCTCAGTCATCTTCCGTAGCTTCGATACCTGTCCTCTATGCCATGGTGGTTTGTAAGAGCACATGCTCATTAGCTGAAACAGCAACACACATAAAAGTATTAACATAGGAACGCAATACATTTTAAAATGCATTCTACTTAATATTATTGTCAATAAATGTGTAATCCAAGTAATGAAATTTTATTCATATCTGTAACTGTAATCAGATTACTTAATTTTAAAGTAAATTTACTGCGTTATCGCAAAATGTAATTAATTACAGTAACTCATTACTTTGTAACGCGTTACACCCAACACTGTTTTTCATTGTTTGTCTTACTCCCATTTTAATATTTTATTATCTGTCTTTTAGCCTTAATTCATTTACATTGAAGATATTAACTTGTATTTAGAGAATATGTCTTGAATCCCTTGGCAAAATGTTTTTATCATTGCAGACACAAATTTAACTCAGAACGAAGTTTTTTTTTTTTTTTTATTGAGTAGTTAAATATATAATACTGGAAACAAAATGAATATTATTAAAATTCTTTGTGCAGCATTGTCTGCTATCATCAGATCACTAAGATTTTACAATGCTGTGAAAAAGTTTCTTCTTTTTTTGTGTATTTTTCATACAAAATTGTTTTAGATCTTCAAACGAGATAACATAAAACAAAGGCAACCTGAGTAGACACAAAATACAGTTTTCAAATATATATATTATATATATTTTTATTGAAGCAAAAAATGTATCCAACACCTATATCACCCATGTGAAAAACGAACTGCCCCCTTAAGCTTAATAGCTGGTTTTGCCACCTTAATAGCTGGATGTCCCTCGCTTTAAGGAATGCAGAGAATTCAGCGGCTGTAAATTTAGGCCCGTTATCAGTCACTATGCACTCTGGATTCCCATGATGACTAAACACAAGGTGAGGAAATTAATCACTTGTTGCACACTCACTGAAGACACAAACGCAACTTCGGGCCATTTGCTATAATATTGCACTAGAGTCAGAGTGTAGCGGCAGTCCCACATAGCTGGCTCAAATGGGCCCACCACATCCATTGCCAGTTTTTTCCATGGCTCAGCAGGAAAGGGCACAGGCTGAAGTGGAGCAGGATAGAGTTATGCAGTTTTGTCCAAAGCCTGACACAGTTGGCAGGATGAAACAAAGTGCGTAACCGACTCATCCATCTGCGGCCACCAGTATAAGTCGTGTAACCGTTGCTTTGTGCGCACGATGCCCTGGCATCAACAACCTATGACGTAATGACACAGGTGCGACAAGACGTGATCCCTCAAAATAAAATCATCCATTGCAGACAGTTCATGTCTTACTTTGTAGAATGGCATCAGGAGAGGTTCAACGTGTGAAGAAGAGGGCGGCCTCGCTGTATCTGTGCGCGCAGCTGACCCATCTCGGGGCAGGAGGAAGAAGCAGCGGCAAACTCTTTTGGGGTTACAGCGGTCAAAGCAGGGGTAAGCATAGCTACTAGTTCAGGCTCAATGTCAGAATCATTTTCCAGGGATTCAGCAGGCAGAGGAAGATGTGACAGGCTGTCGGCAGTGGAGTTGTGACAGCCCGGTTGGTAGATCACCTCGTAATTGAAACAAAGCAAGTGCGCAGCCCACATTCCTGCGAGGTCACCTCCTTTAGTGGTAAGTGGTTAATGCCTGATGATCTGTGTGTAATGTGAATGTCCAACCCCACAGGTATGTCCTCCATTTCTCTACCGACCAAACGCATCTGAGAGCTTCCTTCTCAACAGTCGAATATTTGAGTTCTTGATGCAAATGCAATGGTACATTCAATGTTATCTGGCTGTGATAAGAAGGCCCAGAAGTCATAATCAGACACGTCAGTCTGTATGAACGTGGGCAGATCAGGGTCATAAAGAGCCAAAGCTTGACTATCTACCAGTAAACTGTTCTGCGCCTCTTTGGACCAGAAGAACTCTGCGTCCTTCCACAAGCAAGCACATAATGGCTCAACCACAGAAGTGAAATTCGGAATAAATTTACTGTACCATGACAGAAGGCAGAGGAAAGAGCTCAGCTTGACAGCATCCATTGGAGCCAGTGCCTGTAAGATGACAGACAGGTGTTTGTCAGGCTGGATACCCTGCGCTGTGACCGTGTGACCAAGAAAATATAAGCTTTTTTGTCTGAAGTGACATTTAGACTCATTAAGGTGCAATTGCAGAACAGCCTCCAGAGAGCGTTCATGCTCCTCAGTGGTGTGTACCCATATAATAATGTCATCCAAGTAATTTTCCACATTTGGTAAGTCTTGTAAAATTGTGCACATCATTTTCTGGAATGCTGTCGGTGCCGAGGCCAGCCTGTACAGGACCTGGCAAAACTGGAATAATCCGTTGGGTGTAATGAAAGCAGTTAAATCTCTGCTGTTAGGGTGTAACATGACCTGGTGGTAGGCACTTTGCAGGTCAATAGTTGAGAATATTGTAGCTCCTCTAAGTAAAGAGAGCAACTCATCCATATGTGGCAAAGGATAGCTGTCAATCACGATGGCTTTATTGGGTTCTTTGAGGTCGACGCACAGGCAGATGCCACCCGTTTTCTTTTGTGTGATGACAATCGGTGAAACCCAGGGTGACGCATAAATTTTCTCAATTATCCCATCTTTGAGAAGGTGATCCAACTCATTGGAAACAGTAGAGTGCACCGAGAGTGGCAAGCAGCGCAGTTTTTGGTGAACTGTTATCTGAGAGTTTAACCTTATGGACAAAGCCATTTGCGCATCCCAGTGCGCTTGGAGGAGAGGCAGGTGTTGAAAGGCACATGACAGCAGCAGAGGAGGCCTGACATCCAGCAGCAGGAAGAGGAGAAAGCAGGTGTTGGCCCTCGAAGCTCAAGCATAATCCTTTTATTCAGTCCATGCTCAGCAATGCAGTACCGGAATCAACTATGAGGAGTTTTGAAGAGCATGAGAGAGTATCTCTGGAAACGATGGCTGACAAGCAACCTAACACAGGGATCAGCGCACGTAAGTATGTGACCAGACGGGCAGTAGGTGGGCATGGAGCTAAAATTGGCAGCATATATGGATTTTGCAGAATGGACACGGACGAGCCAGTATCCACCATCAGCCCAACCTCGGCAGTAGCAGCGGGCGTCTTTATAGAAACAGGGCTTACAATTTTATTTGTGGTTGTTTGGTCATGCATGTAAAGAACAGTATACTCGGGCAGTTCAATTTTGTGCGCTGAATAGCGTGTCAGTTGAGAGACAAACTCGGGCAAAATGTCCCGTTTTCTGACAAGTTTTACATTTTGCATGTGGAGCGGGACAGTTGTGCACATTGGCTAAATGTTTTTCAGACCCACAGCGGTAGCATATACGGGATGAAGATGCAGAGGGTAAGGAACCAGAGGAAGTAGGATGGGGCGGCTTGCGTGATGGAGGCTTACCTCACCACCGTCCTGGAGCAGCACTTGTCCTTGACTGTACTGCTTGCACAGGTAAGGAACGGTCCCCAACAATACACTTTGCCTGTTAACTCGCGGCCTCAATCTAAGTGGCAATCGTAATTACCTTTGATAAGGTCAGATCAGTTTCAAGCAACAGTCTCTCACGTATGTGATGACTCGCAACGTGTTCAATTAACTGGTCATGGATCATGTCATCTGTATTCGCACCAAACTCACATTTAGAAAACAAGTCTCTTAAAGCTGCAACGTAACGTAGCACTGATTTACTGGGGGCTTGAGCATGCTTGCGAAAAGCATGTCTCTCCGCTACCACATTGATCTTGGGATTAAAGGATGTTTGCAAAGCAGCAATTGCAGAGTCGAGTGTGTCACCTGTAGCGGGCAGTGTATAGAAAATTAGACAAAAGAAATATAGATAATTTACATTATATCACGATCAAACAAGCAGCATTCAATTTTAAAATTGGGGGGTAATATTCCCCCTTTTTGTATTTCGGCCATCTGACTCCAACTGACTGCTCACCACTCTGGTTGCATGCCTGCTTCCGATCAGCATTTTAATTGTAGTGCAGAGCAGAAAGGTGCAATCTACATTTTGAAGGGATACAGAGGTAAAATTGTCAAAAAAGGACATGAGCCAAGCATATAATAATACTTTTAGGATGTTACAGTGCTTTCAGGGGAGATATAGATAATCACGCATGTGCAGCTGGTCAAAAGCAACCATGATGACGAATCATGTGGTAGAGCAGCACTAGTTATAATAAAAAAAAAGAAAAAGTGCAAGAAAAAAAGTGCAAGAACATGAAGTGCAAAGATCTGATCTGAGAACCCCGTCTTTGATCATATGCACATGGGGAGAGTAACTGATTGTATTGTAAGAAAAGACTAGATTTAATTTAAACTGAAGTGGAAAACCAAACTGTCAAACCTGCTCAACATTCCAAAAAATGAGAACACCACATTCTGGATCTCCACATTGGAGCAAATTTCAATATCGGGCTATGAAAGCCTTCAACTGAAGATGTCTGGTGGTGAGGGCTCAGTTTTGCTATGTCCTTCAGGAGTTGTCCTTGCAGCACCAGGTCACAAAACTCTAAAAACTCTAGTGCCTGTGGGATAGTTGGACAGGAATTATTATTATTATTATTTTTTCACACATTTCAAAATACTGCAAATACATTTTCAAAACCTTTCATACAGTCAGGACAGCAGCATTGTCTGTGTTAGGGGTGGGTAAAAATATTGTTTTTCTGATTAATTGCGATCTTCATTTGAACAATCTCGATATCGATTCTTAAAATCTAAGATCGATCTTTCACTCAGTGCGCAACCCTCTACTACAATGAGAGGAAATCGCTTGCATTTGCAACAAAATTTAGCGCTATGTGACTACAGTGAATATATTTGGCAACTGGCTGGTAAATGC
Source organism: Myxocyprinus asiaticus (assembly GCF_019703515.2). Lineage (NCBI taxonomy): Eukaryota > Metazoa > Chordata > Actinopteri > Cypriniformes > Catostomidae > Myxocyprinus > Myxocyprinus asiaticus. The sequence continues at coordinate 5,892,840 of NC_059347.1, forward strand.
TTACATTTCACTCACCAGTTATTGTGTAGTTTATTCGTGAAGTGTTTAGCCACGAGATCCTTGAGTAAAAGTTATTCCATGTAATGTGTGTCCAAAACGAGATCCACGCAACCCATTTGTCATTGAATACTCTCTCTTTTAATATCCTTTGTTATTTACAGTCAGTTGTTGATCAAAAACATTTAATTCTATTCATGCATTGCACAGATGAGGTAAAGCCATTCGAGTCCTCTCTAGTTAACATGTGCTCATTTAAAGTCTCTGTTTACAGAAATGTAGTTTTTTGTTAAAGAGACTACCGGTTTTAGCTCGTGTTTAACAAATCAATGTAAATACTTGTAAATAGTACAAATTATGCAATTTAACAATAAATATATAACAAAAATAATATATGAAATATATTATCTTATTTATTTATTGAATACATTTTTAAACAGCCAAAATGTGACCAACATGATGAAAAAGTAATAAAATATAATTAGTAAAATTAATATTTTCTTAATGTACTTAGTTAAAAGGTCCCCTGTATAATTAACAGCTTTAGCTGGGAGATAATTTCTTTTATATGCAAGCAAAAGGGACATTATAAGTGAAATAAACCCACATGATTCATAATTTAATCGAATTGAGAGCTTGTGAATCAGAATCTAATTGAATCCGGAAATCTGTATCAATATCCAGCCCTAGTCTTTGTTCTAAACTGTGGAGTCATTTTGACTAGTGTTTGATACAAAATGTATTTCGACCACATAAGATCAAATTTCATGATGCTTTCTGACTCAAACGCAACCATTAGCAAAACTCTATATAACTTTTGCTCATTTTGCACACATTGCAAATGGCCATGTAGACTATATGCTATAATTGTGTGAAAATGATTTTAAACAAAAACAAACAAACAACCAGCTTACTAATAAAACGCATGTTATTTCTGATCAAGTAAAATACTTACCAGAAAGGCATATTGCCATTTACATCAATAATAATTGTTTGGTATTTACTAAACACATGACCATAACCAAACATATGACTGTACTGTATTATTGTTTATTGTTGACAATCAAAGGTATCCATGTAGTTTTACTGATTAACTACATAGAGTTTGTCATGGCAGATTCTCCATAACAGCAGTCGAAGCACAGTTGAGTCAAAGATTTCTCGAAGGCGCAAAGTTCTGATTCCAAAAATAGATTTTTATTACAAAGTAACAAAGCCGAGGTGGTCCATGGAGCATCTAAAATTACACTTCAGAATCATGCATATATTATACAGTTTCTGTTTTCCTGTTCTGTTTGAGCAATGGCCTCTTCATCCAATAAAATCATCTTATGCCTCCCTAGTTTCGTCATCACCGTCTCCCTTCTAGCAGGTCATCCTGACCCAGCTTTGCTTCAATGTTGGCAAAAGCATGACTATTTCATTTTATATGCAGAAAACACACTGTAATCACTTCATATGGTTACATATTTTATATTGACTAACTATCATTACTTTCTGCATTAATTTGATTAGTATATTAAATGATTTCCCTTATTACAGTCATTGGTTACACAAAACATTCCTGTAAGATGGAGAAATGTATGTCCACCCTCATACATATGTTTAATCTAATTTCTAGTACTAATTAACGCACATATCATCTGCCTTTTTTGGACACCAGCTCTGCTCTTATTAAAACTCATCCTTTTAGTATCAACACACACACATCTCCTTCAAGGTCATTCACAGAATAGTCATGCAGAGTGATAAAGAGAGTGGCTGTAATTCTCCATAGAGAAGTTGTTGTATTGGATTTGCACTTTGATTATTAAACTGAGTAAATCATAATTAAATCAATAAATGATTAAATATCTAACATACTGAATAATTATAATTTTTATTTATCACACATTATGCACATATACAGTGAAATTCTTTTTTTTCTTCCACATATCCCCTCTAAGCTGGGGTCAGAGTGCAGGGTCAGCCATGATACAGCACCCCTGGAGCAGATGGGGTCAAGGGCCATGCTCAAGGGCCCAACAGTGGCATCTTGGCGGTGCTGGGGCTTGAACCCCTGACCTTCTGATCAGTAACCCAGAGCCTTAACCACTGAGCCACCACTGCCCACAACCACAACAATTATGAAATATGGATTAACTGAATGATTAAATAAAAATATTCCATATATTCCCTCCTTTGGGTCTTCATACAAATTCCCACTAATTTAGCCTAATTCAAGAGTGCTACTTCACAATCCAATCCCTTCACCCATCACTTTCTATTGACCAATTTTAGGTCACACAGTCTCTCTTATCAGTGACCAGATCATGAAACAGCACTCCTGTGGAGCATTAGGACCAAACGTCTCCCACCATGCTTAAAAAAAGAGGAGTAAAAGACCCTGTCTCCCTCAACCCTACACTCGAGAGAGAGAGAATATTGGTTCAGTACTTGCCCGTGGTTTCACGGTTATGTAGAATATAAGAGAAAACACCATTCAAAATCATAACATTTTGATTAGAGTAGCATAACAGCATATTGGATATAACAGCATAAAGATCAAAATCAATAAATATATCAAAGACATAAAAAAAGCTCCAGCCGCTAGCGGAACCAGCACAAAAAAAAAAAAAAAAATCCCGGCCGTTCAGTTATTCGGGCAGTCAAACTCACTCCAATGCCTTGCAAGAAATATTCCACAAAACCAACTCCAGCCAACAGGAGGCATTATCACCCAAAACAAGCAGTTCATCCACAAGTTGTCCCGAAGAAATGATATTACACAAAACAAACTCCAGCCGCTAGGCAGAACCAGCACAAAACGAAATGAAAAAGGCGCTCAGCTTCCTCGAACAGTCGAGTGTATGTTTAATGAGACAGGTCCACTAGGCGGCCACATGAAAATCACCAAATGGCTTACTCACTCCAATGTCTCTATGAAAGACAATGCTTGCTGTGGGCATGTAAATACTTTGCAGCTGGAAACATCAGTGCAAAAGCAATCTTCTGTTGTTGTAAGATATTCTTGCATTCCTTGAATCGATCACATTTCTCTATTGTCGAATTTGCAAAGTCTGGGAACAAGAAAATGCTGTGGTTTTTCCAAGAAAGCTTTGCTTTGCTCCTTGCCTCGCGCAACACAAGATCTTTATCGGATGATCTCAGAAATTTGGCCAGAATTGATTGAGGCCTGTCTCCCTCCGCAGATCTCCAAGCCGGGACTCTGTGAGCTCACTCGATTTCCAGCTTATGGCCTGTTATGTTGAGCAGACTTGGGAAGAGCTCGTCTAGGAACTTCACCATATCTCGGCCTTCTTCATGCTCAGGAATTCCAACAATTCGGACGCTGTTTCGCCGGCTACGGTTCTCAAGATCTTCCAATTTTTCCAAAATGTGTTCCAAGTCTGCCTTGGTTGCTAGCTGATTAGCAGCTAATTCCCTCTCTGATGACTCCAGATAATCGATCCATCTCTCGACGTCTGACAAACTTGTAACCAACTCAGAGAATTTTGTCTCCATTGCAGTAATCAATCGACGTATTACAGCAAAGTCCTCCAAATCTGCAATGAGTTTCGTCAGCATTGCCGGCACATTCATCAATTCACGCCATATTTCTTTCAGTTCACCATCCAAATTGAGTCCGGGGCTTTCGGTCTGTTGATCCGGGGAATCAGCCCGAGCAGGTAAGTGTCTTTTAATATCTCCAGAGCCTGAGGATTTTGAATTTTTTGACATATTGTCTTCCTAGAACAGTTAAGAATCAGGGTGTATCGAATCTCACCGGTTTATGACACAAATAGTGATAAAACTGAAGTGCGCAGAGCTCGCCACTCACACATCCGCTCCTCACATGGCGTCACGTGACTCACCGGAAGGGAATATATTAAAAGTACCGAATATCGTCTGATGGCCTCAGAGAATTGACCCGATTGAAATACAGATATAATACTATTTTGTTGCGTAAGGTGGAGTTTTGGCTATTCAGGGCAAGACAAAGTAGGGAAGCTTTTGGCTAGATACATAAAGCAGAGAGAGTCTTTTTCTACCATTCCCTCAGTGAAATCTGCTGATGGTGAAATCAGCCATTGATATTAATAATGCTTTTAAAGAATTCTATCTTGATCTCTATAGTTCCATGTCTTCATCTACTGATGAAGATATTAGAAACTTTGTGGAACCATTAGAACTCCCTAAACTGATAACTGAGCAAAAACATTCTCTTGATTCTGAGATAACCTTGGAGCTTGGCGAGGTAATTAAGGCCTTGCCTACAGGCAAGTTTCCGAGGCCAGATGGCTTTGCCGCTTAAATTTTTAGATCTTATGCTACAGAATTGGCTCCACTTTTGCTAGAAGTTTATATGGAATCATTAAAGAATGGAAAGCTTCTGCCAACCATGACGTGAGCCTGGATCAGTCTGATTCTTAAAAAGGACAAAGACCCAAGCGAGTGTAAGAGTTACCATCCAATTTCGCTGATCCAGCTAGACATTAAATATTGCCCAAAATTTTGGCTAATCGATTAAATAAAGTTATGGCATCTCTTATACATATAGATCAGGTGGGGTTTATTCGGGGCTGCAGCTCTTCTGATAATATTAGACGTTTCATCAATATTATGTGGTCAGTGGTGAATGATCAGACTCCGGTCACTGCCATCTCACTTGATGCCGAAAAGGCATTTGATATGGTAGGATGGGATTATCTTTTTATGATTTTGGAAATATATGGGTTCGGGAACACTTTTATTGGATGGAATAAGTTACTTTATCCAGTAACGGCGGTACAAACAAATTGATTAATTTCAGATTATTTTACTCTGGATAGGGGCACCCGTCAGGATTGTCCTCTTTCCGCATTATTGTTCTGTCATAACATTGGAGCCATTAGCAGCTGTGATAAGAAAGGAGGATGATTTTCCAGGGGTGACAAAAATGTTTAATTCGGACATTTGTTTAAATGTTGCCTCAAGCATATGGCTGAACCCTAAATTATGTACTGATCCCCTTTCTGCTGGTCAGAGTGGATTGTGATTGGGGTTATTACACTTGGTATATGAGAGCGGAGTGTTGAGATCTTTTGAAGATTTGGTTCAACATTTTGGGATTCCTAGATCTCAGTTTTTTTTTTTTTTTTTTGTATTTACAGCTGCGCCACCTGCTCTGTACTATTTTTGGGAGTAGCATACACCCCCCTAAAGCGGCAGATACTCTTGAAGTGGTGATTACTACTTTTGGAAAAGGTCATTAGGCAGTGTATTACTCCCTGCTAATTCAGTGTCTGGGGGATGGAGCTTTAACTTCTATCAAGAGATTGTGGGAGAAAGATTTAAACTTGGTATTGGAGGAAGGAGTGTGGGCTAGGATTTTAAAAAACATCAAGTCTTCATCTAGAGATGCAAAGGTGTGCCTTATGCAATTCAAGATTATACATCGATTCTATTGGACCCCCTCTAGATTTTATAGGCTCGGTCTTAAAGACACACGCACCTGCTGGCGATGCCAATCAGAGGATAGAGACATGGCCCATGTTTTTTGGTTTTGTGTTGAGATCCAGGGGTTTTGGATGAAGGTTCAGAGTGTTGTGTGTAATGAGTTGGGCACTCGGATTTCGTTTTGCCCCAGACTCTGTGTTTTGGGCGATGGGGAGGTCATCAATGTGGGGATTAAAAACATAAAGAACTGGGTCATGACCAGTGTGATTGTTGCCAGACTGATTGTTTTTTTGGGATTGAAGTTGGCTGGAGTGCCCCCATTTCAGGAGTGAAGCACAGAGATGGGGAGGGTGGTGATGTATGAAGAAATGGTATTTATTAGACTGTGTAATTTGGATTTGTTTGTTGGGAAATGGGGCAAGTGGTTGGCGTTCATGGAGGGCTCTCGGGGAGAGGTAGTGGAGAGAGAGGTTTAGATGTAGATGTGTGTGATTATTATATATTTGTATTTATTTTTAATTTATTTTTATTTTTTGTATGAATATGCTCATGTGACAACGAGAGTGTTTGTTGGGGGTCGGGGTGGGGTTGGGGATTGTGATGGGGAGGGGTAGTGGTGGGGATTAAATGTTAAATGTTGATTCCATGTATATATGTTTTGTTTTTCGTGTCTTCTGTGGGAATCAATAAAAATGTTAATCACAAAAAGATTGATTTGATCAATGGTAACACAACTGAATATTATTCCTCCCACAAGATTGTTATTCCAATCATTATACCAATTTTAGCCAACCATGCACCCCATTTCTTAAACAATTCTATTTAAATTGTTATAAACAAACAAAACAAGCAATCTTAATCTTTAGTCACCACCATGTTTTTTTTTTTTTTCATTTTTCATTACTATTAAAATGTTCATGAGTTCAATAAAGGCATAAGTAAAAGTAATAAATCATCTTTCAATCTTAATTATTCATCATACAAGCATTCCCAGGTTTGTTTTATACTTCTTTAATAAGTCAGGCACTCGTTTGTCTGTAACGGTTCTCAATAGCCAACCTCCAAAAAAAATGTATTAATAATGTTTGGTCCTTTAACACTGTGATAAGCTGTTTTAGTAATTCAGTTATTAAAATGCAGTCGGGTTGAGTGAAACACAATTTTAGGGCAGGTTTTCTCTAGACCTCCCTTTTGATGCTTCATTAACCCATATCACCCTCCCTTCTTGGGCAGGTTTCCAGGGCGGTCATGCCCTGCCTTAGGTTGCCCCCCACCCTTTTTGCCATTGGAGAGTCTTACCCGTCATTGGGTCATCACCTCTTGCCACTGGTCTTGATACCGCTCAGTCCTATTAGCCAATCCTTAATAATTTGGTATTAGTAAACAGATATTTTCTTTGGGGAGTATCACCTGAGAACCATCACAGCCAATGGAACCATCTACAACTGCTTAAATATGGAGACAGTTCAAAAAATGGTTAAATTCACAAATCATTATTCAAAATTTAAAAAATCTATTAAACTTTTCCAAATTAAAAGCAAAATTAAGAATTCTAAAATTGAACTCATTTACAGATCATAAATTTCCATTCAGGTTGTATTTCTGCTACTTTAGCAAACACCACAGAAGACCATGTATCACGATGTGGACTAACATCAGAACAAAACAAAATAAAGGGTATCCTCTTTTAAGCTTCTAGGAAGCTTAATTTAAAAACATCACCTTAATTCAATAATAGTCTCTAGATTGTTTTGAACCTTGGGCTGTTCTCACTGCTACCATCAGGTAGGCGGTATCGCAGCATCAGGACCCACACCAGCCGACTCCATGATAGCTTCTTCCCCCAAGCAATCAGACTTCTGAACTCTTGATCTCCCACGATCAAAACACATCAGCACTGCACTTTATTACCCTTACTCTTATATCTCACACCGGACTGTCATAAATTATATTATTATTATATTATATTCTCTCTTAACATCTGACTATCAACCGACAGCCTGAATGTCAATACAGTACAATACTGTACATTCTTTATTTACTACTATATATACTTTTTTATATATTTTTTATTTTTATTGAATAATGTGTATCTATATAGCGTATAGTATACTGTACAGTGTATGTTATTATTTGTATATTGTTGAGTGTAATTATGTGTATATCAGATGTTAAAATTGTGCTGTTAATTTGATATTATTGTAAATTGGTACTGTATCATCACTGTCATGACTGCCATGTTTATCGGAACTGCACCCAAGAATTTCACACACCATTGCACTTGTGTATATGGCTGTGTGACAATAAAGTGATTTGATTTGATTTGATTTTGACCTACATTTATTCTTTCAGATGAACATTCAGTTGAATCTCTTATCTTTAGGATAAACACATAACTTCAAATTGCCCTTTAATCATGATGAGGAAAGCTGTTTGAACCTCTCCTTCATATCACTGTATCTAACATTATTGTCGTCACATAATTTTCCATATAAAATCAAATCAAATCAAAAGAAAATAAAACAATTTAGAGATGTGCATTTAGCACACTTCAGTTTTTTCTTGACTTTCACTGCTCTTGAGTTTCTGTCTCAAACAGAAATGTATCAAACTTAGATACAGAGAGTGAGAAAGAAAGTAGGGCAGGGGAGAAATTCGGAGGGGGACATTCCACTCTCTCACGCTGTTTCAAATCTTATTAGGGCCCAAGCACTGAAAGTGTGAGGCCCTATTGTTCTTCTACAGATTATTATTAGGGCCCGAGCACCGGAGGTGCTAAAGCCCTATTGTTTTTGGAATGTTTTTTCACAATTATTAGGGCCTGAGCACTGGAGGTGCTAAAGCCCCATTGTTTTTGGAATGTTTTTTCACAATTATTAGGGCCCAAGCACTGAATGTTGCGTGCAGGGGGGGCTCTGTAGCACCACCTAGAACATGGGTATGTTCAGGGGGCTCTGTAGCACATCCCTTTTGAGCTACAGTCACCAAACTTTGTACACATATAGATCTCATCAAGCTGGACAACTTTCATGCTGACAGTCATAAGCACTGCTCAACAGGAAGTTGGCCATTTTGGATTGTTTGAAAAATGCGTGCTCTGGAATTTAAAATACTCCTCCCAGGGATTTCATGTTACAGGTACCAAATGTGGGCGACATCATGCCAAGACATTGACGATGCTAAATTGCAAAAGGAATTTTGATATATCGAACGGTGTTGCCATGGCGATGCGATAAAATAACATAAAAAAAATTGGAATAAAGTAATGTCTCATATCTTCTGCGTGCATGGTGTGATTTACATCAAAATTATCCTTGCAGGCTGATCACATTGATGTGGCTATTGTGGGTCGCAGTTGTAGCGACACCAACTGGCTGAAGGAAGTGTGTCACTTTTAACAGACTTTGAAATATCCATCTTATTTTTACCTGAATTGCTTCAAAAAATTTTAGAATAATGTCAAGACAGTGCAGATTTAAAATTCTGAAGGGATTCTTGATATCTTAAATACTGTTGCCATGGCATAGCATTACATTTCATCATTCCTTTTTGTGTATATTCACATGTTTTGAGGTATTTGGCATGCTTGAATTTTCAAGTTTTTTGTTAATAAACATATTTCTTATTTTTTATATAAATAAAATATAATACAATTATCAACTTAAATGTAAAAATACTAGAAAACCAAAGCCATAAGTCTAACCCAGTTTTGAGTGGCAATTACAAGAAATGTCCAATAGAGGTCAGCCAAGCTCCATTGTTGAATGATTCCCAAAATAACACTTTGAGAAGATTTTTTGTGTAGTGTCTAGAAGGGATCCCTCTTTCATATGTTATGCATATAAAGTATGTGTAACTACATTCTTCAGTTAACTATATTTCTCATTTCATGTGTTAAACATCTCCAGTTCTTGAGTTGGAGTTTCTGTTTCATCTGATCTGTGTATGTTTTGATTGCCGATCCAGCGCTGGAATGTGTTATTTTGAATTTATGATAAATGTTTTTTGTGGCTGTTATCAGTGTCGTTCAGTGTCAGCAGTTTTCTGCAGCTCACGCTCTTTTCCAGGAAATAGAAAAGCGAAATATGTCCCCCATTGTGATTGCCTTCTTAGCCATATTGTTTGTGTGTATGTGGAGCATGTGTTTTTTCTTTATCTCTCTTTCTTAATCACTCTCAGGTGTGGGGTAACCAGGTGAGCTGATTGTTAATGGGAAGCACCGGCACACAGTGTGGTTCCTTCTTATATAAACCGAGTGTTTCATGGCTGGGTTGTGCGATGGGTGTTCGTGAGCTATGCCATCTTGGTCACCGATGCTCTCATGCAAATTCCCGCTGCTGGAGCGGAGAGTATATGTTTGTCGTTGTCTGAACTACGGAGTTCGCTGGGGTTTAAAAAAAATAAAAAAATAAAATATAGAACGGTCAATAAATGTGTCTGTGTTTCCGCTACTCTCGTCTCCCCACATCTTTTATTGCATTTTATTTTTAAAGTGTAACACCCATCCACTGACATACAGATGAAATCTAGGTTTATTACAATAACACTTTATATTTGGGTGAATTAGAAACCAGAACCTCTAAAAACTAGATGCAAAAAGTAACCACTAGACCCATCAGTCATGTTCTTGATTAAATTGCTGGTATATGTGTTCATCTACTGACATGAAAAAATCCCAAGACTGATAGTGGCAGACGTAGAGATGAAATTACCATATAATGTGAAATATCTATTTGAGTGATTGAATAGGTCATTAAAAACGACTGTTTATCAAAATAGGTGATTTAAAATAATCTCTTATTGTGCATAAAATAATTAATATTCATGGGTTTCGCAGCACTGCCACCCAAAGTACTGTCTTCCTAGAGTTTATTTTTATTTAGAACTAACTTTGTGTTAATGTTCCCTTTCAAATGGCTTATTCCAGCTGTTACAAAGTTGATAGGCCTACAGGATTTTATTAGCAGAATAACATTGGATATGCATGCCCTGTCCATCCATGCGTACACTTAAAAAAAAAAAAAAAAAAAAAAAAAAACAATTGTCCTGCATAATGTGAAGTTTATTCCAGATTGTCAGTTTTATGTCAAGCTAAGGAACATTTAGAATTTGTTGATGTGTTTAATAGACAATGTACTGGTACTCTGGAGATTTTTTTTTTTTTATGTTGGCAAATCATTAGCAAAATTGTTACTATGTGGTTTCTGTGGATATGCAGTTGTATCGCAAATTCATGGATATTTATAATTTGATTGTGACTCCAATTAATGAACTAGTATTTGTTGCAATGAAGCTTGGTACCTTAATCCATAAGATCTACGCATGGGCGCTTGCTTTGGTGTTGCCACCCCTCATAGTATATAGTACATAGTACAAATATATGAACTCTAATTGTATTTGATCATATATGGCCATATACCAGATTTAAATATCAGAAAATGTAAATATTGAATCCTCATTTGTGTTTTTAGTTTACAGATTTATTGTACATCTATTTTAACCTTAGATACGTTTTCTTGCATTACCTAACTGCACCGTAATTTGATGACCAAACTTTCGTTGTGGCAATGTATTTGATTATGTTGTGACATCCGGAAAATTGAATTTCCTATATTCGCAGCCATTTGGACCTGTGCCAGTCCGTCATTACGACGTTGTGGCAACATCGAGGAACAATAGTTCTAAGTATGTGTCACTACGTTCTTCAGTTAACTATGTTTATCAAAAGAACAGCAGATAAATTTAAAGATCCGTTTAAGATGGCTAGCAAAATAACAACATCTGTATCTTAGAAATAACAGCTTGTATTCGGAAGCAATGACATCACTCTCCACCCCATGTGTCCTATATATTAGCTAATATTCAAAATAATTTTTTGAAATTTCAGCGCAGTGTTTGAAATCATGTTACGTGCCGTTCACATGCTTGAATGCATTTGTTTTTGCACTAAAATTATACACAGCGCCACAAAAAAGCAAAACATCTGTGTCTCAACACGAGACGTTTAACAGCAAACACAAACAAGCCGTCAAAGACGTCTATCTAGTGCACATTTACATTGAAATCATTTATAAAACAGTGTGGACGGACACAAAAACGCGCTCAATGTGAATGGCCCCTCAGCGTAGGACTAGAACTCTGTAGAAAAGTTTGATCACACTTGCCTATTCTTTATTATTTGTTACTGCACATTTTAGATATTAGAGTATAACATCATTAAAACTAAGAAGTAACACAAAAGTATGGAAATTATGTAGTGACCAAAACAAATTAAATCAGAAACCTCTTCTATTTGAACTTCTTCAGTGTAGCCTTTCATCTGTTCCAGCTCTGCACACAGTTCATTTTCACAATCAACTTCAGGTGCATCCTGGGATGCTTTTTAAACACTATTGAATGATTTCATATGCTGGACACTTTTTGGCTACTTTTTTAAAAAATAAATAAATAAATAAAAGGTTTGTATAGACATCTATAATTAGGCACAATTTATTTTTGAGTACAGAAATAATCCCAAGCGTTTGACCATAAACCTTTAGATCAAAAGGTTTTACGATTATGAGAAACAAACTTAGTCAGTGTTCTTTTGACTGGTTGTATAGGCTATATTTATTATATATATATATATAAGTTCTTGATTTTAGTTTTATTTACTAACTTTTTTCTTACATTTTTTTATTTGATTTGTATTGTATCTTGATATGTTTTTGCTATTGCTGTAGATAAATCGAGGATAACTGAGTTTCAATTTTTTAGTTTAAGTTTTTAAGCTTAAAGTAACAATTTAAAGTGATTTTAATAAGGACAATTTAGAAATTTTACTAAACAATTTGGTCAAATTAGCTTCAGAAAAAGTGACTTTAGCTGAAAGGTGAGTAGTTTGCATCCCTGATTTAAATATCAAACCAAATCTGATTTTTCCTGACAGAGAAAGAGAGATGTGTTTGAGTTTGATGTGGTGAAAGATTAAATCTTTGCCAAAAATGAATGCTTCAATGATACCAAACACGGCACAAACCAGAAGCGAGCACAAATGATGAAGACAGGTGAGAGTGATTGACATGGGGTTTAAAAACTTGTTAAATACAACAAAAGGATATGTTATGATGTTTGTATCATCTCCATAGTAACAGTGTAGCATCTCCTCCAGTTGTGTGTTCACTATCAAAATCCTTCTAAACTTTCGCGGGACTGCAGACAGCACACAAACATCAGAGCTCGTGTTTAATCTTCACCCTGCATGCTGAGAATGAGACACAAAACCAGCATATATACAAAGAATCCCTAACATTCACTTAAAATCCCCATTAGTTGTGTAATAAAATGTGATTAGTATTTGAAGTGTTATTAATACAGTAGGCTATGAATCTGAAAATGGCAATATATGCTGAAATTTTTTATGCTGAAAGTAAGTGTTCATAAATGTTTTTACTGATATAAAAATGTCAATTATATACAGTAGATATATGCAATATACACAATATGACAAAAATTGACCATTTCATATACTGTATGTAACATTTTTTAAAACACTTTTGGAATTTAAATGTGTACACAAATACTCGAATATATGAACTCTAATTGTATTTGTTCGTATATGGCCAGTGGCAATTTCTCAGGGTCAGCAGAGCCTTCTCTGCTGGCATAACATGCCTAATAAAGAAATATTTTTTTCATCCTTTCATTCTCATTGACCTTTTTGCCTATGTATTTTCAATTGCTTTCCACTCCTAATGAATCTACAAACGAATAGCAAAAAAAAAAAAAAAAATATCCAATTCCTCGATGCTTACAAGCAAAGTGTGACAACTGTTTCACAAATTGCATGCCTGAAGCCATGCTCGTTAGCCGAAGCAGCGTGTGAGTTTGAGCTCCACCCCATCAGGCCTTCAGAATTTCCACAGAATCCCTCAACACTGCAGTGAATAGGCATCTAAAGTCAGATTGTCAGATTGATCAGCCAATCAGATGAATATATTTGTTCTTGTGGGTGTGGTCTTTAGGATATGTCCCAGTCCAGGCCTTCTAGCTGGCACTGAGTGACGCAATCACGCTTTAAATGATGTAATCTGAAAGCGAAGAGTGCGAGATCTTGCTGACCAGTCGGCTGTCATCACTGCTGGTATTGCCGTTGAGAAAGAGATCCTTATGGATTTACAAACCTGAGATGTTCTGCATGATCGTGCGATTGATTAATTAAAGGACTGATTTTCACTTCAAGCAAATTGGTAAGTGCTTTTTGTATTGTTATAGCTACATCAGGAGTTTTCTAAGTGTAAATTAGGCTGTTTGAGCATTCAGTGTCGGATCAAGTTTTGAAAAGTAACCATGTACCCTGACGAAACAAAATTTATTGCAAGCAAAATTTAAATCACAAATATTATTAGAGAGCTTTTTCTTGGTATTTTTCATGCATGTACATGTTTTTATAATGTCAATTGGTATTATTAGTTGACTGCCACATAATGTATGATGGGCATATGGCGTCTTATTCATTGTGAAACTTTGTTTTCTTAATGGCATGAATCGCACTGAAGGCCTAGACTTAAAATGCACGGGCCGCGGCTGTATATGGCCATATACCAGATTTAAATATCAGACAATGTAATAATGGCAACAGGCCTAATTACGGAATCCTCATTTGTGTTTTTAGCTTACAGATTTAATGTACGTCTATTTTAAACTTAGATACGTTTTATTGCATTCTCTGAGGCAGAAAATTATAATACAAAAAGAATTAAGGGTCTTTCAATACCCACAGCTTTCACCTAAATGTATGCTATTTTTGTGTGCAATTTTTTTTTTTTTTTTTTTTGGTTGCTAACTGCATATTCAGTTATTATGCACTAAAGTATTGACATGTACACTACCGAATACTTGACTGAAATGTTTCTCATGATCTTAAAAATCTTTTGATCTGAAGGTGTATGCTTAAATGTTTGAAATTAGTTTTGTAGACAAAAATATAATTGTGCCACCATATTAATTTCATTATAAATCTAAAATTTAATTTAAAAAAAAAGTTTTTGAAATTGATGACTTGGACCAAATAATAAAGAAAAGCAGCCAATAAGTGCCCAGCATATAGATGGGAACTCCTTCAATACTGTTTAAAAAGTATCCCAGGGTGATACCTCAAGAAGTTGGTTGAGAAAGTTTTAAGAGTACATTTCTGAAAATTCTAGGCAAAGGGTGAGTACTTTGAAGATGCTAAAATATAACACAGTAACAACATAATTCCCATAGTTCCATTTATTTTATTCCATAGTTTTAATGACTTTACTATTATTCTAAAATGTGAAGAAAAAAAAATTATAATAAAGAATAAGTGTTTCAAAACTTTTGCATTTAAAATGTAATTAACACAATTACAGAGGTATATAATGATGATTTGTGAGTTTTCACTGCAAAGCAACCCCCAAAAATGCAGCAAATTGCATAGCAAAATTTGAAAAAAGCAGCAGCAAATTCAGCCATTTTGTAATTCCAGCTAGCCATATTACGTGGCCATTTCCTAACTACACCGTAATTTGATGACCAAACTTTGGTTGTGGCAACGTAACTGATTACGTTGTGACCACCGGAAAAGTGAAATTCCTGTATTCATTGCCACAACGTATCTTTGGAACAGTGCCAGTCTGTCATGATGACGTTGTGGCAAGGTCGTGAATCAATAGTGTCACAGGGGGGACAAAGGACCCAAAAGCAGAGATGACGGTTCAATGGTTTTATTAACAAAGTTCTCAATGTCAAGATAAGGCGCACCTGGTGCCGGCTGCAGAAGGCTGAAATCCAGCGAGCCGCAATGGGCTAGTGAAGGGTGTGTTCGTATGATAAGTGTGTACTTTGTGGAAGTCAGGAACAATCTGAAGAGAGTCCGTTGAAGCTGGTGTGTTGCGAAGCAAAGCCCAGATGATATAGTCCCCGAGACGCAGGCAGAGACCGAGGAATCCTCCTCCACATGAACTGGACACAGAACTGGCGAGGGCGACGGCAAACAGGAAGGTAACCGCATTCTACAGAGGGGCAACCAACAGACACACGAGCATGCTCCAACTACACAAGAAAGCACAGTTAACATGACAGTGAACAATAAATGGGCAAATAACGAGGTGACACAAGAAATAAGTAGGGAATGTAATCAGAGTGAAGCAGATCGTAACGGGCGAGTAAATCATTGCTGTGATCAGCATCTCCCCGAGATCGATCACCGTTCCCATGGAAATGCTGATCGCGTGCCGGCTCCACCTGTGAGACACGAGGGAGAGAGAACAACAAACAACAGTATGAGCTGGCACAAATGCTGGAACCATGACAAATAGTTATTTGTTGGTAACCAGTTGGTAATTTATGCTTTGAATAATTATTCTATGGGTGAACATGCAGTATTCTAATCTAATTTATGTCCTCATTTGCCCAACATTAATTTAGAGGCTATTTAAACAGTTGTGCATATGAATAACGAATGCAGACTCAAAGTTAATGTACTTCATTTATTTTGACAGTGAACAGAGAAAAAAAAATACAACAACAGAATTGCAACGAAATTACAAGCCTAAATGACTTCTGTACTCATATTACTTATGTGCTCATGTTAAAATTTCTTAACACCTAATGCCATGAATTACATTTGTTAATTCAATTAACGATTAAAGCCAGTTTATGGATAAATAAAAATGGTAAATAACTTCATTACAATATAATCTTTAGATCTACATATTTTTTTTCAATAAATAATTATATTAAATTATAGCAAAAATGTCAAATTAATCAGTTAGCAAAACATTTAAAATTACATTTAAAAATAGATAGATAGATATATAGATAGATAGATAGATAGATTCTTTGAATTCTCTGAACTTTTAAATACTCCTCCTAGGTGAAGGGACTACCATCACATTTAGACAACATTATGCCAAGACATCGAAGATGCTAAATTGCGAACAGATTTTTAAATATCGAATGGTGTTGCCATGGCGATTCACTAAATGAATGGCAAAAATAGGGAAACAGGAAGTGTCTCATATCTTCTGCGTGCATTGTGTGATTTAGATCAAAATTGAGTTGTATGTTTTTTCTTGGGGGCTAATCACATGGATGTGGCTATTGTGGGTCACGGTCATAGCACTACCAACTGGCAGTAGGAAGTGTGGCAATTACAACAGACTTTGAAAAATGTATCTTACATTTACCCAAATTGCTTAAATTGTTTAGACACTGCTGATGGAAAATTTTGTGAAGTTATAGTCAAACTGGAATGGTGGCATATATCTATTACTCATTGTATGATTAGGGTCCAAGTTTACATTAATGTTGGGTTGTTGCTCTGTCCATCATGCATTGTTTTCCGAACGCCACCAAGTGGAAATGGACCCATGGTGCTTGGGCCAAGAAACTTGGCACACACATCAGACCTGCATAAAATCAAAAAGTTATGTAGTGTTTAGGTTTGGGTGTGGTCGTGGAGCTCCAAATGCAGGAAATGGTTGGGATGAAGTTGCTCAGATGTGCACAAGATTTGGTATGGTTACTGCTCTCGTCATGTTAGACAAAGTTCACTTGGTTGTATTTGACTCCACCCAACAGGAAGTCAGCCATGTTGGATGGAATGTGGGATTTTCACATTTTCCCACAGTGTTTTGAGGGGATTATGATGGCTGAAAACTTATGAAAGTTTACACATACCTTTGTCTTAGGACATCTTATGATTTGATAGTGCAATTCAGCATAGACGTGCCTCATCGGTTCCACAGCGCCCCCAGTTCGTAAATGTGTATTTCATGCCTTTGGAATACTCGAAAACTCTTGAAACTTGGCACGCCCGTCAAAGTTAGGCAAGATTTTATCATTCTTTTGTCATTTGCCTTGGGTGTGGCCAGTGGACTCCATAGCGCCCCCTAACATTTCCGAATGAGTTTATCACTGTGGTTGCCACAGAGTTTGTCTGATATCCACAAGTTTTGGTAGGAAAATTGTTCTCACCATGACAGACATATTTCTCAAAATGGCCAACTTCCTGTTGGGCGGAGCTAATACAAGCCAGTATTAGCTCCGTCCAACAGGAAGTCGGCCATTTTGGGTTGTTTGAAAAAATGCATGCGCTGGAATTTGAAATACTCCTCCTAGGGGATTTATGTGACAGGCACCAAACGTGGCCAACATCATGCCAAGACACTGAAGATGCTAAATTGCGAACAGATTTTTGATAAATATCGAATGGTGTTGCCATGGCGAGGTAATACATTTATGGTGATAAATGAGAAACAGGAAGTGCTCATATCTTCAGCATGCATTGTGTGATTTAGAACAAAATAGAGATTTATATTTGGTATTGGGGGCTGATTACATGGATGTGACTATGGTGGGGCACGGTCATAGTGCCACCAACTGGCAGCAAGAAGAGTTAACCATTAGTTCTGGGAAAAAGTTCACATAGTGTCTCTGTTTTGTCCCCTTTAAAATATGCCTTTTTTGGATGCTCTGTAGCACACCTTTTCTCAGCTACAGTCTCTAAACTCGGTACATATATAGATCTCATCAAGTCGGACAACTTTGCGCTGACAGTCTTAAGCTCCGCCCAACAGGAAGTTGGCCAGGAAGTGGGTATAACTTGGTCATGCTTGGTCTGAGCTTCAAATTGTGCATGGTTAGCAATGGGCCATTCCTGATTACACCAACATGGCATTATGAGGCAGACGCTGTATTCAGTTACACAATTTTATATGTTATAGAAACACGGTTATGTTTGTGAAAATGTACAATGAATTGCTTCATGTGTACTGAAATATACTGGCAATGGTAGTATATTTAGATGTCATTTTCTTGTACACAAGATCAATCAATGTTTCATTTTCAGTGGTAGGGTCTTTGACACACTGAACATAGCCTAGGTTTGCCATCAATATAGACATTGTGTGTGTTTTCAATTCATCATGGTTCCAATCACCAATTCAGAAGATATTATCTGACATATTGTTTAATGTATTGCAGAGTTTGGTAATATATTTTTGAAACAAAGATAAGCGATATTGTGGTGGCCTGTAAATAACAACTATGATTATATCAAGTTTGTTGAGTTGACATATTATGCACTCAATGTTAACACTGGGAATGTCCAAAATATTGTAATCATTATTAGTTCTACAGTATATGCCAACACCACCATGTTTTTGGTGTCGAATTGAGTTTAAAAGAGGGTTGTCTGTACTGTAAGCAAAACAACATGGAGCACTGTGAAAGTGGTAGCCTTCAATGCAAGTGGAATAACTTGATATGTTTGCAGGCAGCCATGTCTCTGTTACAGCTATAATTATATGATTGGATTAAAGCTGTTAAATCTAGCAAATGGCAGTGTAAACCCTGAACATTCATTAGGAAAATTGAAAAAGATTTGTTGGTGTTATGTGGTGAAATATTATAAAGTTCAAACTGTGGCATTGTGTTGATACATTCTTGGATGTTGTTTTTGCAATAAACTGCTTTATCGGCAAAATCTTGAATGATCAACCCACTTAAAGTCTTGACTCGACTTAAGCAACATATGCCCGTCCAGCTGCAAAAATCTTTTTTTAGTGATATGACTGCTTCATTGACAGTTAATCCTTGCGCTTTGTGTACAGTGCAAGCCCATGCCAACTTTAATGGGAACTGCTTATGCAACCCACCTTTGCTGTTAACTCGCTCTTCCTCTAAAATAATTGGAGTGGAATTCCTGATGTTTCTAGGTGGTGGTGTAATCTTTCTAGTGGTATTTCCAACTTTATCATCATCAAACTGAACAACTACTACATTCACAATTGTGTTGTTTGTATTAAGGGCCATGTCAATAATCAGCAACGTCAATATTCTTAGTTAACATGACTCACGCACCTTTACCTAATAGCAACTTTTCCGGTAAACAGGAATTAAATACTTTGGAAGTGTGTCCATTTTTAAGTTGCATTTGTCCAGTTTTTGATTTTTCTCAAAATCATGAGCCTCTACACAAATGTGGTCTGGGCAATATGCAATTATCTGTTTGATGTTATGCTCCTCCACTTGCGTATTTGTTGGGAAAATGTGTAAAGCGGAAGAGGTTTGCCCAGTTTCCCTACTTTTGAGCATATTTAAATAATTAAGTGATAGTGGGGAACTCTTGCTACGTGTATGCAATCTATTCAAGTATTTTTGTCTAACAATGATTGTTAATTCTGAATGTGCTGTTCCACAAATCCAGTGGAGCATTTTGCAAATACAATGGTTTTCCTCTCACAGGTGGCAATTGGAAAAAATCTCCCACAGCAATTATACTAACTTTACCAAATGGAGAGTAGTCACCTGTCTACTTTATTTTCCTAAGCCTACCATGGACATAGGCTAGTAGGCTGTGGTTTACCATAGAAATTTTGTAAGGGGGAAGTCACCCACTGGCCCAAGGACGGTATCCAATGGCGTGGCTGAAGGTCTCCTGCGCGTTCTGTCTTATCGTGCACGACATTAAATAATACTTTGATTATTTGATTTGAGTTCCATGTTTTTTATTAATCTTATCATTAATTCTTTTCTTTATTTCATCTGACTTCAATTATGAAAAACCTTGTTGATGTATCTATGCTCTGAATTTTAGTAATTCTCTCTTCTAGACTGCATTTGTTATTTCAATGTTATTTGGGTCCTGTGCTGGTCAGACACAGGTCCTTTAACTACAAATTCATCAGTTTCAGATATTAGTAAGTTTTAGACTAAGTCCTTATAGGTTCTCGGCTTTATCCGTTTAGTCTTATTTGGCTAAGTTCTATTATAGATTCCCGGTTTACCGTTTAGCCACAGTCAATTAAGTCCTGTTTTACAGGTTCTCGGTCCTACGTTTAGTATTCCCATTTAATTCTACTTGGCTAAGTTCTATTATAGATTCTCGGTTTACCGTTTAGCCCCAGTCAATTAAGTCCTGTTTTACAGGTTCTCGGTCCTACATTTAGTATTCCCATTTAATTCTACTTGGCTAAGTTCTATAATAGATTCTCGGTTTACCGTTTAGCCCCAGTCAATTAAGTCCTGTTTTACAGGTTCTCGGTCCTACATTTAGTATTCCCATTTAATTCTACTTGGCTAAGTTCTATTATAGATTCTCGGTTTACCGTTTAGCCCCAGTCAATTAAGTCCTGTTTTACAGGTTCTCGGTCCTACATTTAGTATTCCCATTTAATTCTACTTGGCTAAGTTCTATAATAGATTCTCGGTTTACCGTTTAGCCCCAGTCAATTAAGTCCTGTTTTACAGGTTCTCGGTCCTACATTTAGTATTCCCATTTAATTCTACTTGGCTAAGTTCTATAATAGATTCTCGGTTTACCGTTTAGCCCCAGTCAATTAAGTCCTGTTTTACAGGTTCTCGGTCCTACATTTAGTATTCCCATTTAATTCTACTTGGCTAAGTTCAATAATAGATTCTCGGTTTACCGTTTAGCCCCAGTCAATTAAGTCCTGTTTTACAGGTTCTCGGTCCTACATTTAGTATTCCCATTTAATTCTACTTGGCTAAGTTCTATTATAGATTCTCGGTTTACCGTTTAGCCCCAGTCAATTAAGTCCTGTTTTACAGGTTCTCGGTCCTACATTTAGTATTCCCATTTAATTCTACTTGGCTAAGTTCTATAATAGATTCTCGGTTTACCGTTTAGCCCCAGTCAATTAAGTCCTGTTTTACAGGTTCTCGGTCCTACATTTAGTATTCCCATTTAATTCTACTTGGCTAAGTTCTATAATAGATTCTCGGTTTACCGTTTAGCCCCAGTCAATTAAGTCCTGTTTTACAGGTTCTCGGTCCTACATTTAGTATTCCCATTTAATTCTACTTGGCTAAGTTCAATAATAGATTCTCGGTTTACCGTTCAGCCCCAGTCAATTAAGTCCTGTTTTACAGGTTCTCGGTCCTACATTTAGTATTCCCATTTAATTCTACTTGGCTAAGTTCTATAATAGATTCTCGGTTTACCATTTAGCCCCAGTCAATTAAGTCCTGTTTTACAGGTTCTCGGTCCTACATTTAGTATTCCCATTTAATTCTACTTGGCTAAGTTCTATAATAGATTCTCGGTTTACCATTTAGCCCCAGTCAATTAAGTCCTGTTTTACAGGTTCTCGGTCCTACATTTAGTATTCCCATTTAATTCTACTTGGCTAAGTTCTATAATAGATTCTCGGTTTACCATTTAGCCCCAGTCAATCAAGTCCTGTTTTACAGGTTCTCGGTCCTACATTTAGTTTCCCATTTAATTCTACTTGGCTAAGATCTATTATAGATTCTCGGTTTACCGTTTGGCCTCTTACATACTTAACTAATGGGTTACTTCTGAAGTAGCTTAATTAAGCCAACTCTGACCATAGATTTGTAGTTAACAAGAAATATACTAGAAAACAGTCCTTCAGAATGAATCATAAGAACAATTTATTTACCAGGTAATAGTAATACATTCAAACAATCCAATTAAAATAATAAATCAAACTCAAAGCTGTCAGTGAACCAAGCATAATAATATAATTAAAGTTGTATTCCATTCAAACATTTACCAAACATAAGAAATACAAATTGCAATTACCTGGTAGTGAAAAAACTACATGCAAACGATGAAGCATGGGAGATCTGATTTACAGATTCCCCGAGCTTCTCTGCCATCCTTCCTTAAGTCCCAAACGATTCCATTGTTATTTCAATTGTTATGTAGATGTGTGTTTGATGTTATTTAGGATTTGGTTAACAATTTAGGGAGTTGTAGTCAACCTTTGATTGAGTAGGTTGTTTGATGTTTACAAAGAATACACCTAATCTGCATACAGCATCTGGTCTCTGTGTGAGACTTGGGAGGGGCATGCCCCGGATAGAATACTGTATTTTATTAAGTTCTTAAATCTTACTTGTGATTTGACTTTGCTGAAAGGGAATGAGACCGTTTTACCAGTTACACTGAGACCTCTTGAATGATACCAAACATGTATGATCAGAAAACCTTTTACATTACAGAACAGGATAAGTCATAACTTAGTTTTTAGTGTCCTTAAAGTGACCTAAGGTGAGAGAGAGAAGATGTGAGTGTGATTTGCGTTTTATGGTCCCCAATCAGTGGGGTGTGTTTTCTCAGGTGGAGATGCTCCTCTGTGTGAGAGTTTTATGACGTTGGTTCTCGCAGAGTTCTTTGACTTTCCTGGAAGTGATGCAGATAATTTTTGTGACAGTCTTACAATTTCATCTATAATTAGTATATGCAAGTCACTAAATACCACACCCATTGTATTTACTTTTTCTTCTCCTAAAGTTGTGTAAGGCAATTTTACATCTGTCCCAATTGAAAATGTACTATGGATGGTCTTGGCACCCAAGTTGAAAGCAGCAATTCCAGTAGGTGCTGTCAATGGAATAGAAACTTTGTCTGGTGCAGTTGCAATTTGGGATAATAATCTGGTCGCTTCATAATAAATAGCTCTGATTAAATGTGACTTTCCTGTTCCTGCACCTCCAGTAACAAATACATGGAAAGGTTCTGGCTTTTTACCTCTAACTTTCTCTAAGCACCACTGTCTTACTTGATAGAAAATATATTTTTGTTTGGAGGTCAGAGACCTAAGTAGATTGAGAGCATCTGATCTACACAAGACATTCAAACTAGACTAAAATCGATTGCTTCATTCATTTTGAATGGATAGATCAGGAATTATATCAACATGCTCATCAAGTTCTTTTGATGAATCTCTAATTTCTTGTTGACATGCCAAGTGCTCTGACTCCTGCTCAGGGCCCTACATCCCCCTTTGACAGGGGGACCCCTCGTTATTATTCTTATTAGGGATCCAAGCACCGAAGGTGCTGGAACCCTATTGTATTTGTACTGATTTTCTTCTTATTATTATTCTTTTTCTGCACTTAAAGCATATGGGCAGCCAAAACCGTAAATTCTAGAGACACCAAACTTGACAGGATGGTCCCAAATTGTGCCACTAGGGGGCGCTACAGCTAAAAACTGCTTAAAACTCTGTAACCGTATGAGTGGAAAAAGTTTAAATTTGGCATGCATCATCTTTGGGTCACGTGCTAACATACCCTTACAAAAATTATTCAACAAATGGACAAAAATGGCCACCAGCAGCCAATCAAATTTCAGCAGCTAATAACTTTTGTTACAAATGGTTGTTCGTTATGAAATTTATGGTGCATTTACAGGTCAAACTTAGGCTGTATACCAAATTTGGTGAGAATTGGCCTCAAGGTGGCTAATTTGCATTTTTGCTAATAACTTCTGAAATACAAGGGCTAGAATAAAAAAAAAATCTGTTTCTTCTGAATCTATTAGTGCCCC
Organism: Myxocyprinus asiaticus; assembly: GCF_019703515.2. Lineage (NCBI taxonomy): Eukaryota > Metazoa > Chordata > Actinopteri > Cypriniformes > Catostomidae > Myxocyprinus > Myxocyprinus asiaticus. The sequence goes on from NC_059347.1 coordinate 5,916,583, forward strand.
CAAAATCATTTGGTCATGTTCTGACCAAATGTGCTGCTTGCGGCTATATTTCCACAATTACATTCAGTATGGACAAAGATTTCTCATATGTTCAATTCTAATACTTACCTAAATGTTTCTTCAAGTATATGGGTGAACCCCAAATTATGTATTAACAAGTCCCCCTTTTGCTGGAAAGAATGGATCGAGAGGGGTGTTGCTACACTTGGTGACCTTTATGAAAATGGAGCTTTAAGATTATTTGAAAATATAAAATATATGGGATTTCTAGGTCTCAATTTTTTAGATATTTATTGCTGAGCCATTTACTTTGTTCTATTTTTGGTGGTAGTAAACAGCGCCCTAAAGCTGCACACTTTGTATGGTGCTCACAGCCTTTGTAAAGGGTCATGAAGTGTCAGTGTATTACTCCTCTTTGATTCAGAGTCTGGGTGATGTAGCCTTAACTGCTCTTAAGAGGTTATGGGAAAGAGATATGAACTTGGTCTTGGAGGATGGGGAGTGGGAAAGAATTTAAAAAAAACGTCAAAACTATGTCTACGTATGCAAGGGTACTCCTTTTTCAATTTAAGATTTTACATAGTTTCTACTGGACTCCCTCTAGATTGTTTAGGCTTGGCTTAAAAGACACACCTACCCACTGGCGATGTCAGTTGGAAGATAGAGTAATAGCCCATGCTCTGTGGTTCTATGCTAAGATTCAAAAATTTTGTCTGTGAGGCTCTAGATACTCGGATTTCACTCTGCCCCAGACTACTGTATGTATATTGGGTGATGAGGCAGTTATTAAAGTAGGTGACAAATATACATAAAGCTGGGTCCAAACTTAGTGTAATGATTGACAGACAGATAATTCTTAGAGGATGGAAGTTAAATGGTGCTCCCTCATTTCAAGAATGGTTCACCGAATTGAGCAGGGTGGCGGCATTTGAAAAGATGTCATATAAACAGCTTGGCAGATTAGATGTTTATGGTAAGAAATGGGAAAAATATTTGAAATTTCTGGAAGGCTCTTAGTGGAACCAAGTGGAGAGAATCATGATTGTGATCAATTTTGTAAACTGTATCTTTTGTGAATTCTGTGAAAATCACAAAAATAAATTTTCAATATAGTTTCTAGAGGTTATGAAATTACCTCATAGTTAATGCTGAGAAGAACATACCCTTAGATACATGCCAAGTGTCAAAATAATGCCGGATCTCAGGATGCTGCTCCCTCAGGTACTTCTGAACTGAAGGATGCTGATCAGAGACAATTGCTCCGATCTTCAAACCTGAAGATTCCAAGAAGTTGATGCTCCTCAAAAATCCTTCCAGTTCCATCCGAGGGTTTGCACCTACCTCATTACTTTGAGAGAAGAAATACATTTTATGTTAGCCCTACAAGACAACACAAGCACAAAATTGTTTCAAAATATAAAAGGCCATAGGACATTCAGTCTCTTCTGCTGGACTGTGGATGAGTACAACACAATACCAGACACTGATAGTATGAAGAGGGTAATTTTCTTTACCTGTACTAACTGAATGTCCACCACCCTGTTGTCATCCAAGCTCATCATTGTGTAGCTTTCCTAATAGACCATGTATTTTGTGACACTGTAGTGGGGTTGGCACAGATACACATTTCTAAGTAACTCTTGCACTTTGAACCCTCTTGGTTGAGCATATGAAACCCTCCCCACATGCCCTCAAATTTGGTGTAGTAACAATCATTCCTTCAACACACACACACACCAAGACAGACTTAATTTTTACTGTCCTCTTGAGTAACATCAGGCTCGTATGTGGAATCTAACCTTGTTGGTTCCTTTACAGTACTCAATGAGGTCTTGTTTATCTCAACCGCGCTCTCTTCCATGTTTGCCCTTTTGATCGGTGTTGATGTTATAAATGGAGGATCAATGTTGGCGCCAAGATTCTTCGGAGAGCAGGACACACCAACAGAGTGGCCCAAAGGTCCTGGATTGCTTAAATTTCACCACACAAATAAAGTTAAAACCAGTGAAACACAATACATGAAACGGTTTTAAACTGTTTACTCCCAATAACAAATAATGATAACACTACACAATTAGTAGCATATCACTTTGCCTTTATTCCATCATTTTAGCTTTGTTGAGCATGCAACTTGCAAAGATTTGGCAGGACATTGGCAGCCCACATCTCGTGCCAGTGGCTCTCGGACGGATGCAACATATATACATCAAAACGGCATTGCACACTATCTCTAGGTAAAATGTTATATGTGTAGCCAGAGATTTCTGACAATTTGTAAATGTGACTTAAGTAGAACAATGTCCCAAATGAGAACAAAAATGATTCACCGAATTTCAGCACAATGAAAAAATCAGCAGAAAAGAATACAGTAATGAAATACGAAAACGAAATACAGCAATAAAATATGGTAGAGACTAATATCAAAAGAAAATACAAACAGGGCATTAGCCTACACACATGCCTCGGCATACATCATATTAATACATGCTTTTATCATTCACAGCATTTTATGAACTTAAATACTTTCTTAAATCACTCACAGTATTTTATGCCTTTAACACATGCTTATACCACTCATAGCATTTTATTTATTTTTAACTAGGCTTTACCCAGATAGCAAGAACCTTTGGGCCAAATGTGGAAATTAGCTATCACATCTGGCATGGCTAAACACATGTGGGCCAAACATTCACCATATACTGTATGTTTTGCCAAAGCTTAGAATTGGAGGGAATTTTCTCTTGGGTCGCAACGGACTGGCCATCGGGAGAACTGGGACATTTCCCAGTGGGTGGCCGTGAAACGGGGCCGCGATATGCCAAAGGGGGACGCCCCCTTGGCTTTTTAAAATCCATTTATTGAAATATTCTGAAATTTTTTTTAGCTTAATGATCAAAAGTGTTAGGCGTAGATGGTGTGTGTAATGTTTTTAAGGTTATAAAAAGTGTCTGATACATGATTAATGCTATTGACTCTATCTAAATTCTATTTTCTTCCTAACAGGTTGTGAGTGAAAAAGATATTGCCTATGGGTGAGATTTTTCTAATATGACTACCAACTTTAACACACTTTTCAAGTGTTATGTTTAACTGTGCACGTCACTGGACTTCCTGTTCCTGTTGCTGACTGCACAAGTGTTTGTAGCCTGCTTAGCATTGCTTATTCTTTGTCATTTTACAGCGTTTCAGGTTTTTCCGCTTTTCTACTGTTTCATCTGTGTGTATTTTTCCTGTTGCTGCTGGCGCCTAGCTTGAGTCTGTTTGTAGCCTGCTAGCTCTTTTTTAGCATCACTTATCTATCTGTTTTCAGCCTTTAATCATTAACATCTGCCATTTTTCGGCGCGCATCGGGTTTCCCCCCGCATTATTCTCTTATCGCGATTCAACTGCGTGCATTTTCCACGTGCGTCTGCTTTCTATTTTTATCATGATTAAACTGCGTGCATAAGTCATGGCATCCGCTCATTATTTCTTCCTGCATTGCATGTCACATTTACAATAGCCTCTTCTGTCAGCAGTGAGAGATTCACATGTGATAAATGTAAGGAATTAGTCAGGCTGATGGAGAAGGTTAATGAGTTAGAGACACACATCCAAACGCTAGTGGAGGTCAGTGAGAAAGAGAAGCTGGTAGATACTGTTTCGGATGTGGGCAGTACAGAAAGCAACACACACACTTTGGTTCCGGCTGTAGAGCCCCCATAGCAGAGCGTTTGAGTGACGTCTCGGAGGCATACTCACTCAGCAAAGCGACACTACTCTCCTGTTCCTGTTAGGGTTTCCAATCGATTCTCCCCACTCAGTGATGCACCCACTGAGAATCAAGTTGAAAGAGCCCTTGTTATTGGTGATTCTACTCTAAGGAACGTGGAAATAGAGACTCCAGCCACTATTGTTAAATGCATTTCGGGTGCCAGAGCATCTGACATCAAATCAAACTTACAAGTGCTGGCTAATGCTAAACGTAGATTTTCTAAAATTGTTATTCATGTCAGCACTAATGATGTCCGGCTTCGCCAGTTGGAAATCACTAGAGATAATGTTAAAGAGGTGTGTGAATTTGCAAAAATTATGTCAGACACTGTAATATGCTCTGGCCCCCTCCCTGCTCGTCGTGGTGACAAGGTTTATAGTATATTAGTGTCACTGAATGGCTGGATGTCTGAATGGTGTCTGGAGAATAGAATAGGATTTATAGACAGTTGGAAGAGTTTTTGGGGTAGACCTGACCTCCTAAAGAGAGACGGACTCCATCCCTCCAGGGAAGGTGCCACTCTCCTCTCTAGTAATTTGGCTCATAGTCTTAATAATGATAGTATTTCACTAACTGGGACCCAGGTCAGGAAGCAGACAAACTGGAAGCAGACAAACTGGTTAATCCGAATGTCTGCTAGCTGCCTTGAGACATCACACAGGTCACATAAACTACAACACATAGAGACTGTATCACCTAGATATCATATAGAGACTGTGTCTGTTCCCCGAACTACCAAACACAAAACCCTCACTAAATCATTTAGAAAAAATCTGATTAAGGTCAAACTTGAACAAAACAAACAAATTAAAGATAAACACCATATAAAGATAGGGCTACTAAACATTAGATCTCTTTCTACCAAAGACAGGATATACATTTAAGTCTTTTGAACGAATAATGCTTAATGTGACACCGTCAGATATAGATCTAAATAAAAAAACTCTGCCGTCTTTTACCGTTGCTACAGTATATAGATCACCCGGGCCTTATTCTGATTTCCTTGGCACATTTGCAATTTTTTTTTATCAGATCTTGTAGTTACTGTAGATAGAGCTTTAATTGTTGGTGACTTCAACATTCACATAGATAATGAAAATGACACATTAGGATTAGCATTTATCGATGTTCTCAACTCTCTTGGAGTCAGACAAAATGTAACAGGACCAACTCATTTCCATAATCATACGCTAGATTTAATTCTGTCATACTGAGTTGATGTTGATAATATAGAAATTCTGCCACAGAGCGATGACATCTCGGATCATTACCTCATCTCTTGTATGCTGCGATCAGCTAATGTTACTCAATCTACACCACGCTATCGTTCAGGTAGAACTATTCTGTCGACCACTAAAGATAGCTTCACTAATAATCTTCCAGATCTATCTCATACACTCAGTAAACCCCAAAGCCTAGAAGAACTTGATGAAATAACAGAAAATATAAATACAGTTATCTCTAGCACTTTTGATAGTGTGGCCCCCCTTTGATTAAAGAAAATAGCCCTGCACCATGGTACAATGATCACACTCATGCACTCAAGAGAGCAGCTCAGAAAATGGAGCGCAAGAATACAAGATTAAAATTAGAGGTATTTTGCGGTGCATGGAAGGATAGTGTCTGTAGCTACAGACAGGCACTAAAAGCTGCCTGGTCAGTGTATTTTAGCAAACTCATAGAAAATAATCACAACAATCCTAGGTGTTTATTCAGTACTGTGGCTAAATTGTTTAGGAATAAAGCCTCAACAGAACCAGATATTCCGTCGCAGCACAAGAGTAATGACTTCATGAATTTCTTTACTGATAAAATTGAAATAATCAGAAATAAAATTGGAATTATGCAATCATCTGTCACAGTACCTCAGAAAACAGTGTCTCATAATTTTCCTCATGTGCAACTTCAATCCTTCGCTGTCATAGGTCATGAAGAGCTAACAAAACTTATCGAAACATCAAAAGCCACAACATGTATTTTAGATCCAATACCAACCAAGCTCTTAAAAGAGGTATTCCCTGTAATCTCAGAACCTCTTCTTAATATTATTAACTCCTCGCTATTCTTAGGACATGTCCCAAGAAACTTTAAAATGTCAATTATCAAACCGCTTATTAAGAAGCCACAACTTGATCTTGGAGAACTGGCTAATTATAGATCGATTTCAAATCTCCCGTTCATGTCGAAAATACTAGAAAAGGTAGTATCCTCCCAAATATTTTCATTTCTACAGAGATATAGTATATATGAACAATTTCAGTCAGGATTTAGGCCTCATCACAGTACAGACACTGCACTTATCAGAGTTACACATGACTTGCTCTTATCATCTGATCGCGGCTGCATTTCACTTCTAGTGCTTTTAGATCATAGTGATGCATTCGACACGATAGATCACAACATTCTCTTGAATAGGCTAGAGAATTATGTTGGCATTTGTGGAGTTGCATTAGCATGGTTTAGGTCCTATTTAGCAGACCGCTACCACTTTGTCTATGTAAATGAGAAATTGTCAAACCAAACAAAAGTATGGAGTGCCACAGGGATCAGTTTTAGGGCCTCTGCTTTTCTCCTTGTGTATGCTTCCCCTGGGAGATATTATCAGGAATCGTGGAATAAGTTTCCACTCTTATGCCGACGATACCCAACTTTATATTTCTTAAAAACCTGATAAGATTTCACAATTCTCCAAATTAGCAGAATGTATCAATGAAATAAAGATTGGATGGCCAGAAATTTCCTTTTTTCTCAATTCCGACAAAACAGAGGTACTAATTATTGGATCAAAAACCTCTAAAAATAAGCCACTAAAATATAATTTGACTCTCAATGGATGTTCTGTTACATCATCTTCAACAGCGAAGAACTTAGGTGTTATATTTGATACCAAAATCAAATTACCATTGTTTGTAGAACAGCATTCTTCCACCTAAGAAATATTGCTAGATTACGACATATGCTCTCTGTTGCTGACGCCGAAAAACAAATTCATGCGTTCATGACCTCAAGACTAGATTATTGTAATGCATTACTGGGAGGATGTCCAGCAAGATCAATAAATAAACTTCAATTGGTTCAAAATGCAGCTGCCAGAGTGCTGATGAGAACCAAGAAATATGATCATATTAGCCCCATTTTATCATCGTTACATTGGCTACTTGTTAAATTTTGTATTAATTTTAAAATTCTGTTAACTACGTACAAAGCTTTGAATGGTCTAGCTCCACAGTACTTAAGTGAAATTCTACCACGCTATATTCCATCACGTTCATTACGATCGCAAAATTCTGGCCTGTTAATAGTTCCTAGAATATCAAAATCCACAAAATGAGGTAGATCCTTTTCATATTTGGCTCCTAAACTATGGAATAGTCTCCCTAACACTGTTCGAGATGCAGACACACTCACTCAGTTTAAGTCTAAACTAAAGACTCATTTATTTAGCCAGGCATACACCTAATTTATCCTTCAACTCACAATTAGGCTGCTTTAGTTAGGTCTGCCAGAACCAGGAACAGTGATCATGATCTATAACTCTGCAATAAATTGAATGGCATCTGTGCTAATATTATTTTATTTGTTTCCCTGTCTCAACCCCGGGATTCCTATCCTGAGGTCACCAGACTGGATCCAGCTCCATTCCTGCTTCGTGTTGGACTCCACTGCTACGTGTCGCTGTGTGATGATGACTAATAGCAGCTGGTGCCAGTCAAACATCACTTCAGTCTATTACGATGGACTTCAGAGGATGAACTGATTCCAACTCCAACCATAAGACATGGGATACTTCATATGCCATTTTCTGAACCTTGGACTTAGGGATAGTCCTCACTGAAATTACTGGCCAGGTTGAACTGCGATGCACCTAACTGATCTCTGCCTGTATCACCTCGGTCTAATGATGGACTACACTCTTGAAATGGAATACATAGACTATCAATTAATTGCCAACAAAACCCTTCATCAGCCAACTAACAAGGATAATTGCATCTATGTGAACTTCTGCAGTTAATCCAGGATGGACTTCAAAGACATTAGTCATTAATCTTACAGTTCATACAAATTCTTTGTTTTAAACGCTGACCCTTAACACTTACTTAGTTTAATAATTTTAAACCATGACTTGCACTATACATAAGTAATATTGGCATTATATTCATGATGTTAGCCAGAGGGGAACTGGCCCCCACAGTGAGTCTGATTTCTCCATTAACCAACATTTTATGGAGTTTTGTGTTCCTTGCCACAGTCGCCTTCGGCTTGCTCACTGGGGTTATAAATACAATTATTATTTAATTACTTATTTTTAAACACAATTCACAATCAAACTACACAATGATGACTATGACATTATAGATATTACAGTTTTATCTTCTGTTAATGCCTGATCTTCTGTAAAGCTGCTTTGAAACGATGTGTGTTGTGAAAGGCGCTATACAAATAAAAATGACTTGACTTTAACATTATCTTAAATGAAAAATAAAAAATATTGTAAGTATGCTCACATCATGCATTAGACCAGTGGATCCCAAAGTGTGAGGCGCACCTCCTAAGGGCACTGCATGGGAGAACGCAGGTGCGCTCTGTCTCTGGAGAACGCAGGTGCGCGCGACACGCCTCAACCAGGCTTCCCTCAATATGTGAGATCCGGTGACAGGATAGCACAGAGCGGTTCACATGACTGTCTCATTAAACTGGGCTTCTCTCAATATCGTGGCGTAAACAAAACTTATTTGACCTATTTGAATTCTTAATGAGAATTTTCTATTTTGAAGCGCTATGGAGCAAATCAACCATTTCAAACGGCTAAAGCACTGACATACTGAACAGCTCTGACAAGGGAAAGAGAAAACACCTGGGGCCTGATGTATAAACGTTGTGTACGCACAAAATGGGCACTGAAATATGCGTAAGCAATTTCCCACGAACATATCATGATTTATAAACAATAAACCTAGTGTAAATATGTGTCCAGACACTCTTTGACTTTGCGTGCACACTCTTTTACTGGTGTGTGTGAATTGATGACTCCAACTGGACAAATAATGAACTGAACAGACTGATTATAAACTCTGATTTTCATTTAATTCACATTTAGAATAAAAAAGTATGTAGTTAAGCACTTGAAACTGAAGTAATCATTATCAAGCCAATAGTAGGCTATATTATTTTTATGTAACTAATTGAAAAGGCATTCAAATATAAGCTGTAAAAGGGAAATATTGGTTTGGGATGCGCTGCGTTTAGAGAACTTTCCCATGTCATCATAGAGAAGGAACATACAGTAACTAAAAATGACAGCGAAGATTTCTTAGTTTGAGATATTTTCTGTTCTATTACTATCGTGTACTGAGATAAGTACAGCATTTGAATAAAGATTATCAGCAATGTGACGCTCACTTGACTCTGACTGATGTGAAATGGCTCGGTAAAACGGACAGTAGCTATAAGACAGGCACTGCTGGCCACATTCAGTAGTCGAACGGACCACTGGGGAGACATGTCTCATCAGAAACAGTATTGTACATCCCGACCCTCATCGCAATGAAACCCCCGTTCTAGTCTAATAAAAACATTATGAAAATTACATTTGCCATTCAGCTGTTTTTTGAATATAAAATACCAGTCAAATATAAAATCTTAGTAATACGATGATATCAGACAATGCTGCACAAAGAATTTTAATAATTTTAGTTTTGGGGCCTGGATAGCTCAGCGAGTATTGACACTGACTACCACCCCTGGAGTCTACTGATGGGAAGATCGGATCATTTTACTGACTTGGAACTTTGAGTCTCATTCAGCAAAATGAACGAATCTTTATTCAAGTCATTTCATTCATTTGAGCAGAATTACATTAAATGTTAAATTTTCAATAGCCAAATCCCCCCCAACACGTCTACTAACGCAAACTTTGATTATAGTACCAATAAGGAAAAAATTATAATGCAGCCAAGGACAAATTACGAGAAACATAAAGATTAGTTCACCTCTGGAATCTTCTTGTCCGAGTCATTCATTCTTTTGTCACGTGACAGCCATATACGCTGCATAGTGACAAAAGAACAAACGACTCGGACCAGATGACTCGAGAGGTGAACTAATCATTTCTGTTTCCTGTGTGAGCAATGCATAGCATATACAGCTGTCACGTAACAAAAGAACGAATGACTCGGACTAAAAGAGTTCAAAGGTGAACTAATAATTTTTGTTTCCTGTACAGTGCCTATGCGGTTTTCACATAACAAATGAACGGAGGTTCTGCAATGCGCATGCGCAGCAAACACAAAATGAACGAATCACTCTCTGAGACTACTTGTTCTCCTGAGTCACATAAAAGATTCGTTCAAAATGAACGAATCGTTCATGAACGACCCATCACTACTGGAGTCACGAGTTCAAATCCAGGGCATGCTGAGTGAATCCAGCCAGGTCTCCTAAGCAACCAAATTGGCCCAGTTGCTAGGGAGGGTAGAGTCACATGGGGTAACCTCCTTGTGGTTGCTATAATGTGTGGTTCTCGCTCTCGGTGGGGCACATGGTGAGTTGTGTGTAGATGCCACGGAGAATAGCGTGAAGCCTCCACACGCGCTATGTCTCCGCAGGTACGCACTCAACAAGCCACGTGATAAGATTGACGGTCTCAGATGCGGAGGCAACGGAGATTCATCCTCCGCTACCTGGATTGAGTCACTATGCCACCATGAGAACTTAGAGTGCATTGGGAATTGGGCAGACCCCATGATATATATATATATATATATATATATATATATATATATATATATATATATATATATTTATTTATTATTTTTGTGATTAACATTTTTTATTGATTCATCTATTAAATAATGAAAAGCAAAACATATACAAACAGAATCAATATTTTACCCTCACAATTGTGTAGACACACAAACAAACAAAAAAACAAAACAAAAATATAATAATCACACGCATCTACTACACCTCTCTCTCTCCACTCTCCCTCCCTGAGAGCCCTCCAGAAATGTCAGATATTTGCCTCATTTCCCCACAAATAAGTCTAAATTCCCCAGTCTTCTGGATGCCCCCTCTTCAAAAGCTGCCACCCTGCCCATCTCCGAACACCACTCCTGAAATGGGGGCACTCCAGCCGACTTCCAACCCCTTAAAATGATCTGTCTGGCAATCATAACGCTAGTTGAGACCCAGTTTTTTATATGCTTATTCTCCATATTAATGACCGCCCCATGACCTAAAATACAGAGTCTAGGGCAAAATAAAATTGGAGAGCCCAATACCTCACACATAAAACTCTGAATCTTCAACCAAAATTCTTGAATCTTAACATATCCCCAAAAGATATGGGTTGCATCTCCATCTTCTGATTGACATCACCAGCAGGTGGGTGTGTCTTTAAGACCAAGCCTATACAATCTAGAGGGGGTCTAATAGACTCTATGTAAAATCTTGAATTGCATAAGGTGCACCCTTGTGTCTCTAGATGCAGATTTGACCTTTTTTTGAATCCTAGCCCACTCTCCCTCCTCCAATACCAAGTTTAAATCTTTCTCCCATAATCTCTTGGGAGAAGTTGAATCGCTGTCCCCCAGACTCTGAATTAGCAGGGAGTAATACACTGATGCCTCATGACCTTTTCCAAAAGCAGTAATCACCACTCTCAGAGTAACTGCCTCTTTAGAGGGGTGAAAACTACTCCCAAAACAGTACAGAGCAGGTGGCGCAGCTGTTAATACTTATAGAACTGAGATCTGGGAATCCCAAAATGTTGAACCAAATTTTGAAAGGATCTCAACACTCCACTCTCGTATAGGTCACCGAGTGTAGTAACCCCCCTCACAATCCACTCTGACCAGCAGAAAGAGGACTTATTAATACATTATTTGGGATTCAGCCATATGCTCGAGGCAACATTTAAATAAATGTCCAAATTAAACACTCTGGACACTTCTGTCCACACCGAGTGCAAATGCGAGACAACGGGGTGTAACTTAACTTCTCCGGTTAGTTTGATGGAAAGGTTTTGCAAATGGCAAAATAGGGGCCAGAACTTCCTGTTCAATACAAAACCAGGGAGGGGCTCTCTCAGGTGGAAGAGACCAATGAGCCAAATGTCTGAGACAGAATGCATAATAATAAAACAATATCTTGGGTAGGCCTCTCCCACCTTTGTCAATCGGCCTATGTAACATATTGAAATGTAATCTGGGACGCTTACCATTCCAAATGAAGGACTTCGCTATGCTATCAAATTGCTTGAAATAAGAGAGGGGAACATCTACAGGGAGAGATTGTAATAGGTAGTTAAATTTTGGAATACAATTCATTTTAATAACATTAACCTTCCCAATCATAGATAAATGTAATGAAGCCCACCTGCCCACATCACTCGAAAACCTTTTTATTAAGGGGTCAAAATTAACCAACTAAATCAGACAAATTTGTTGGGAATAAAATGCCCAAATACTTAATGCCCTGTTTGGGCCACTGAAAGGTGTTACTAGGCAGTACGCTGTCAGAGCCAAAGCTTTGTCAGAGCCAAAGCTTTGGATTACACCAATTGACTCTGTATCCTGAGAACTTAGAAAAGGAATTAACAATTCTGTGGAGGCAAGGCATAGATCTAGTGGGGTCAGAGACGAATAATAAAATATCATTAGCGTAAAGCAAAAGCTTATGTGCCACACCTCCCACCACCACGCCTGGAGAAAATCATCTTCCTTTCTTATCGCGGCTGCTAATGGTTCCAGGGCAAGACAGAACAAGAATGGGGAAAGAGGGCAACCCTTCCAGGTGCCCCTATCTAGAGTAAAATAATCTGAAATTAATCCATTTGTTTGTACCGCTGCTACCAGGTGTCTATAAAGTAACTTAATCCATCCAATAAAAGTATTCCCGAACTCATATATTTCCAAAATCTTAAAAAGATAATCCCATTCTACCATATCAAACGACTTTTCGGCGTCAAGTGAGATGGCAGCGACCGGAGTCTGCTCATTCGCCACTGACCACATGATATTGTTGAAACGCCTAATGTTATCAGAAGATCTGTGGCCCCGAATAAACCCCACCTGATCTATATGTATAAGAGATGTCATAACTTAATCGGTTAGCCAAAATTTTTGACAACATTTTTACATCTAGTTGGATCAGAGAGATTGGACATTAACTTTTACACTCACTTGGATCTTTGTCCTTTATAAGAATCAGACTGATCCGGGCTTGTGTCATGGTTGGAGGAAGCTTTCCATTCTTTAATGATTCTGTATAAACTTCTAACAAAAGTAGAGCCAGTTCTGTAGCATAGGATCTAAAAAAATTCTGCAGCAAAACCATCTGGCCCCGGAGCCTTGCCAGTAGGTAGGGACTTAATTACCTCGTCAAGCTCCTCCAAGGTTATCTCAGAATCAAGAGTGTTTTTTTGCTCAGTCTTCAGTTTAGGAAGATCTAATGGTTCCACAAAGTTTCTAATATCTTCATCAGTAGACAAAGATGTGGAACCATAAAGATCAAGATAGAATTCTTTAAAGGCATTATTAATATCAATGGCTGAGGTAAAAATTTCACCACCAGAAGATTTCACTGAGGGAATGGTAGAAAAAGACTCTTTATATATCTAGCCAGCCTGCTTTGTCCCCCGACTCAAAGTCTTGCCCTGAATAACCAAAACTCCACTTTCTATGACAAAATAGTATTATATCTGTATTTCAATCGGGTCAATTCTCTGAGGCCATCAGATGACATACGGTGCTTCAGCTCTGCCTCTGCACTTTTAATATTTCCTTCCAACTCCACGAGTTCTCTTGCTTTGGATTTTTTGATGAATGAGGCATATTGTATGATACGACCCCTAAGAACCACCTTAAGTGCCTCCCAAGCCACACCCACAGAGGATACCGAGGACCAGTTGGTCTCCATATAAACACTGATTTCAGTCTTTAACATTTGTTGGAAATCAGGATTTTGCAAAAGGGACCCATAAAGGCGCCAACTATATGATTTATTTTTCTCTATATGTGGCAACCCCTCTAGACTCACCAGGGCGTGATCCAAAACTAAGATATTTCCAATTGAGCAATCAACAACAGATGAAATGAGGGATTTGGATATATAAAAAAAAATCTATTCTAGAATAAATCTTATGGACCGATGAAAAAAAATGTATAGTCCCTACCAGATGGGTTAAAAAGTCTCCAAATATCTGTAAGACCAAGATTTTTTACACATCCTGTGAAGTGTCAGTGTTGCTCTAGGAGGCTTGAACACTTTTGCTTCACTATGATCAAAGACTGAGTCCATCAATAAATTAAAGTCTCCACCCAATATTATATAATGAGGGGTGCCAGCTGCTTGCAACATCCCTTCAAGATCTATAAAATAGTCCTGATCATCAGCGTTAGGTGCATAAATATTAGCCAATATCAACCTTTGCCCCTGAATTTCTGCTAAAACAATAATGACTAATTTATCTTTAATCTGTTTGAGACATTTGAATTGTAGATGTTTACTTATCAGTGTAATGACTCCCCTGCTCTTACTTGAGCTAGCACTAAAGAAAACATCTCCACCCCATATCTTCCCAAATTTTTCAGCTTCCTGCGGGGAAAGATGTGTTTCTTGAAGAAACACTATATCATATTTCTTAGGTTTAAAAAAAGAAATAACCATCCTTTTTATGGGGTGCCCCAGCCCATTCACATTCCATGTGGAGAGAGACAATCCACTCATATTAACATTTGATATTTTGACATATTAGAAAAAATAGATTGTGTGTCAAAAATAAAATGATAAAGACCATGTAACACTTCTTAATGAAAGGAGGCGGCGAGAAGCAGATTTCCTGGTTCAGGTAAGCGTTTTATTCTCACTGTAGTAGATACACTCTTTCAGGGATTTCACGCTGTTCAATAATTCACTCTCAACATAAACAAACTTCTTCACAATAATAAACTCAGCGTCACAATAATAAACCCTTGGCTTCACAAACGGATCTCTGGTATCCAGGCTCTCTCTCTCGTCTACCTGCGGTGTGGCTCTATTTATGCCGCTCTCCCCGTGCTCACTGAAATTAGAGACAGGTGTTAGACATAATTTAGCTCAGGTGTAAGCGCCCTTACCGCTTTCTCTCTCTCCAGAGAGATGCTTGACCACGCCCCCGCTGCCACAGACCACATTCCAACATTAGTGCCACAGTTAGACCCCAAACTTCCCCCAGAACCAAACAAACAGACTTGTGTTCCAAGTCTATGTTGGTCCTTAGTGGATTAGCAGCTAATTCCCCCTCCGATGACTCCAGATAATTGATCCGTCTCTCGACATCCCCGATTCTTGTAACCAATTCACAGAATTTTGTTTCCATCACAGTAATCGATCGACATATTACAGCAAGATCCTCTAAGTCAGTAACAACTTTCATCAGCATCACAGACAAGTTGGACAGTTGCCGTTGAATTTCTCCCGCTGCACCGTCCAAACCAAGTCCCTGGTCTGCGGGCTGTCTGAGGTATCAGCTTAAGCATGTAAGTGTCTTTTAATATCTCCAGACCCCGAAGATTTTGAATTCTTTGCCATGTTGACTTCAAGAACAGTTATGTAATGGTGTATTGAATCTCACCGGTTTATTACATAAAAATAATGAAAAACTAGTCAAAGTGCACAGAGCTCGCGGATTACACATCCGCTCCTCACATGGCGTCCATGTCAATGATGTTCAGAAGTGCTGGTTTTGATGGTAATGTCTGCTCTGAGTGCTGTTTTCACTTCGTTCTCAAAAGTTTGAACAAATCATCCAAATCTTTTTACAGATTTGCAAACTGCTCTATCACCTTAACTCTTCACACATTTGTCCCATGATTAATATATGAATACAATAATATTATTTTAATCTCCACTCATAATGTGAGGTTCAGCCATCTCTGTTGTGTGTGTGTGTTTTTGGAAGTAGCTCTTGACCCCCTTCCGTTTTCCCTCTTCCCGGCCACAATACCCGCCCAGATAGTTACATATTTTCCCACCCATTTCAAGATTCGTTTCGCAGTCTGAGGTGTGAAATACTGGGGATCAGCTAGGTGTGTTTCGTGACCCTTTAACAAATAAAAATTATTTTTATAATGTTTTGTCATTTGTCGCAAATGGTAAACAATAGGAATTTGGAACTGAATAGAATTCAGTAACTCAGGAGGAGACACCTTTCTAAATCCTGAAAGTAATTTACATTGAAGACCCTAGGAAACCCACAGCAGAGACATAATTTCTCTAAATACCAAATCTTTGTTATGACCAAGTCTACTGCTGTGGAACTGAGACTACAGTACCAGTCACACTGAGAACTTATAAATGATTTGTAATGTGTATAGTCCCGATTCATTGTGTGAATACAAAAAGTTATATTTACATGTAAGCACAAGGTGAGTTTGAGGTGATTTTGAGCTGAAAAGAGTGGGAAGAGAGGAGAGTGGGAGAAGGAACAGATGTGGAAGGACAACAATTAGGCAATTATTGCTCAGCGGGGTATGGTGTCTCAGGTAAAGATGCTAACTATGTGAGAGGGTAGATGATGTAGACCAAATTTCTTGCGAATAGGATAAATGGTCTAGGATGAGTTCGAGTTCGAATTTTTAAAAGGTAGAAAAAAAAAATTTAAAAGGTAGAAAAGTTTTCTTATGGAAATGGAAATCCATATGACCATATGATTTGGGGGAACCGACGGATTCAGAGAAACTAAACATTTTTATTGTAGCCTAGACAGTTCTGGAGTTATTTGTAAAAAATTAAATTAGCTTATTATAGCACCATCTTGTGGTCGATTCTCACAAAATTTTATATTCAGCTTCATGTAGACACCGTGCTTGTTTATAAGTTTCATGACCATTGTCTATTCACCATTTAAGTTTTTAGGTGCTGAAGTTTGAATGGCTGCTGGCGGCCATTTTTTTTTTATTTGTTAAATCAATATTTTAAGGATCTGTTAGAATTTGAATCAAAACTTTTTGAACCAAAAATGGAATTAGAGATATTGGAGGTACATTTTGTTTGCCTTAGGGAATCAGAGAAAAAAAAAAGGATTGTGATTCTAGCCCTTACGATTCTGGAGTTATTAGAGAAACGTAAAAGTACTTATTATAGTGTCACCTAGAGTCCAGCCCAGCCAAGAGGAACAAGTTATGTAATCCAACACATCGGAAGGTCTTGAGGTCTTAAAAATCTGAGCTCTTTTCAGTCTAAAGAGAAGTGTTAAGTAGTGATTGGCCGATATGTCTGCTATGACCATCTTGATGGCCATTTGGCAGTGCCCAAATAGCCGATTAACACAAGTGGTCATTCCAAATTTTGTAAGTTCCAAAATCTTCCAACGGTCAATTGGAAGCAGTGTGTTTTCGGTTTATGAGTAAATTGTGTAAAATAAGTATTCACTTAAATTCAGCAATTTTTTGTGCATCTTATCTGTTTTCATTCAATTGTATATAATTGCACAATAATCAGCCACTATCCTCTATAGAGACTGGCATCCACCTTAAAAAAAAAGCATATCATTCGATAATAAAAGCGTTAAACAAAAGCATATCAGTCGATAATGAGAGCCTAAATATTACACAGAAGGCTTTTTTTATTGAATAAAAGCACACATATCAGTAGCCATGATAACAGTGTACAGCTGCAGTTCATATACACATTCTGAACTACTATGTAAGTCCTATATGCGACTAGTATCCTCTGTAGAGGATAGGTCATTTATTTTTAAGAAGTCAAACATGAATGTTTCTGTTTTATTCTCTTCATCAATCATTTTTGTCAACGTTCCTGTAGTGTTACAAATACAGTCAAGGTCTGTGGACATTTAAGAAGAACTAAGACAGAGTTTGTAGTAGCCCAGTGTGTAATACTTTAACAACAATGTGGCCTACATCTCTACCTTTAAATTGGATTACTTTTAAATACTGTCACTCCCCTGATGCCTCAGTAAACCTGGATGACATCATCCCATTCTCTCACAGGCCACATCCCATTCTCCTGCACATTGGGTGGAGAGCTCTTCCAGTCCCAGGTCTTCAAAGGAACATTCCAGTTGGGTCCGTAGTTGGCCATCACATAGTCCAAAGTCTCGCAAGGAACTTGCACCTTTAGCTCCACCAGCTCTGTCCAACACAGACTGAATCGTGGAAACACATATCTGACATGACACAATGCAAATAAAAGAAGACATATTTCATGATGAAACACACAGACAATGTTTTCACTGTGTACTACATAATGCCAAAATCAATGATAATACCTCAAAGCATATGACTGATATTAAGAGAAAACTCAATCTAATGAACATCTCTTCAATACTCACTTGAATTTTTTGCCACTCTTTGCCTGTGTGCCTCCATTCCAGACAATATTATTGTCTTCATAAAAGAAGAAAATGTCCAGCTTCAAATCAGGTCCCTGAAAGGAGAGCTCTAAACTGTCCTCTACCTGAAAAAATCAAATAAAATCACGATAAAAATGTTTTTAAAAAAACAAAAATTGTTGTCTCCATAACTGAACACATGCTCTCTAGGTAGAACAAATTTACATATACCAGCAGTTTACAAACTGGGGTGCTGAAAATGCCCTTACAAAAATGGAGAATTCAGCAAATTCAGCACTCATTATTTTCACATGCAATCATGTCATCACTACACTTTTTAGCATAAAAAAAAACAATTTGACATAAGAATTCAGACCATTTGATGTGACACTTGAAATTAAGCTTGGGTCTATTCCATTTATTTTGATCATCTTTGAGATGTTTCTACACCTTGACTGAAGTCTACCTGGGGTTGACTGGACATGATTTGGAAAGGCACACACACCTGTCTATATAAAGTCTCTCAACAGACAACGCATATCAGAGAAAAAACTAAGCCATGAGGTGAAAGGGACTGCCTGCAGATCTCGGAGGCATGACTGTGTCTGTCGAGGCACAGATCTGCGGAAAGCTACAAAAATTTCTGCTGCATTGAAGGTTCCCAAGAGCACAGTGGCCTCCATAATTCTTAAATAGATGATGTCTGGAACAACTAGGACTCTTCCTAGAGCTGGCTTCATGGCCAAACTGAGTGCTCAAGGTAAAAGAGGTAACCAATAAGTAAGTGTTCACCGATGATGAATGTATGTGACAAAAAAAAAAAAAAAAAAAAAAAAAAAAACTACAGATGCGAGTAGTTGGTCCTCATGTGATATGTATATATAAAAAACTGACTTAAAGCATTTTCCAGTCGTGAGTGCAAAATGCATTAGGTGGCTAGTGCACAGATTGTGGACGGTCTGTCAGCTATCTGTCTGTGGTAGAGACCAATACTGATTCAATCTCAAAATGAATGATTTTAAGTGTATTTTTTTATTGTTAATATACTTTCTCCAATCTCAATATGTACAGTACAGTTTTGTTTGTTATTATAGAATGTGTATAAATATTGTTTGATGGTGTTATGTTATGATGGTGAAAGGTCTGTTCACATTAAGCAATTTTGAAAAATGCACTAATTTCTAAGACAAATTCTATTTTTCTGTCATTACTCTTTCATTTGTTAATTTTCATGGGAATTATGAAAATATGAGCATACAAGATTTTTTTTTTTTTTTTTTAAAGCAGTTAAGGCAGTAGTTTTCAATACCAAAGAGGAAGAGTAAATGAAAGTTACTGTGCATTTATTTTTTTAAACAGCACCTCCTCTTACATTTGTTCTGTAAGGGCCAAGAACAGTGTCAATTGCGTGAGTCTCATGCTCAATGCGTGAAAGTTGGCAGCCCTGAGTTAAGGAGAATCCAGGATTATCAAAATTAACAATTTATTTGACAGATAGGATTAAAACTTTACATCATTGGATCAATCAAAGTACATGTCAATTTCACAAAAGATCAGAAGAAACATATCACAAATCAGAGAAACATTCCTGACAACAGAACGACACAGCAACTGTGCGGGATATCTGATTTACTATTTTTCTCTCAGACTATGCAAGCTTCCCTTAAATTTTCAGACATAATAAACATCATCGGCAAATGGTAAACAATAGGAATTTGGAACTGAATAGAATTCAGTAACTCAGGAGGAGACACCTTTCTAAATCCTGAAAGTAATTTACATTGAAGACCCCAGGAAACCCACAGCAGAGACAATTTCTCTAAATACCAAATCTTTGTTATGACCAAGTCTACTGCTGTGGAACTGAGACTACAGTACCAGTCACACTGAGAACTTATAAATGATTTGCAATGTGTATAGTCCTGATTTGTTGTGTAAATACAAAAAGTTATTTTTACATGTAAGCATAAGGTGAGTTTGAGGTGATTTTGAGCTGAAAAGAGTGGGAAGAGAGGAGAGTGGGAGAAGGAACAGATGTGGAAGGACAACAATTAGGCAATTATCGCTCAGTGGGGTATGGTGTCTCAGGTAAAGATGCTAACTATGTGAGAGGGTAGATGATGTAGACCAAATTTCGTGCAAATAGGATAAATGGTCTAGGATGAGTTCGAGTTTGAATTTTTCAACAAAAAAAACATTTAAAAGGTAGAAAAGTTTTCTTATGGAAATGGAAATCCATATGACCATATGATTTGGGGGAACCGACGGATTCAGAGAAACTAACCATTTTAATTGTAGCCTATACAGTTCTGGAGTTATTTGTAAAAAATTTAATTAGCTTATTATAGCACCATCTTGTGGGAAGAGAGGAGAGTGGGAGAAGGAACAGATTTGGAAGGACAACAATTAGGCAATAATTGCTCAGTCGGGTATGGTGTCTCATGTAAAGATGCTAACTATGTGAGAGAGTTCTTATGTTGATTTTCTCAGAGGTTCTATGTTTTCTCAGGAAGCAAGTCCAGACAAATTGGCACCGCCTTACAGTCTCTATACTTTGGTCTTTTGGTGTTTTAAAGCACAATCCACTGCTGCTTCAACTGTCTGGCTGAAGAGGTACTGCTTTAGCGAATGCTTTCTATGCTTCAAACGTTTCTATGCTGACTTCATACAGATCACCTGTATCTGCTCATTTCTGAGGATCCCGATCTATTGTTTCAAATGAACTCAAAAAGTATCCAGTAAAGCTACAGTCCAGACAGGTAATTAACTACCCCTCACCTTACCAAACTTGTGTTTCAGAGGGAGACCAGCCTTCTGAAATGCCTGAGTGATGTCATGCCGATAATCTTTAATCCAAATGCCCAGATCCACGTCTTTACTGTAGGGAATAATATTACACTGTCTGTACCAGCCTGTGAAAAAGGAAGAATGTTATTTAACATACATATTATCTATTATCATCATTGTCATATTATCAGCATACCTATCTAGTGTTATATTTGTATCTTAAACAATTCCACAGGTACTCTTATTTGGAATAGCTGAGTTAGCAGCAGGTACTTATGATTACAAGAAAAGTAGAATAAAGGGCCTTTCCCACTGGCGGAACTAAAGTCTGTTTTAGGTACTTTTCCCTGGGGCTAGTGCTTTTGTCGCTTTCACACCTAAGGAACTATAGTTCCTCAAAGCCGTTTTGGGGCATTTTTATCTCCTACTACGGGGTAGATACTTTTGGGGTGTATTGACCTTATGCACCAGAGAAACAAGCACGCAGCCATCTTGAAAATTTTGTCTTTGAACTTCCGGTCCAGCGGTTGCTATATAGATCTCTTGGTGCTGATATCAAAGTGTAATCAGCTAGTGAAGTGGATTTACAGGTTTAGAGTTGCCAAAAGTTATGTTGAGTATTTTAAAGTGTTCAGTGGAAGTCATAAAAACTGGAAGCAGAGCGGGAAGATTTTAAAATAAGATTACTTCATTCATAAATCCACAAGATCCTACCTTCACGCTGTGGACGCACTGATATGCATCTGTGTTCATGAAACTCCAAGAGACAACACAAAGTCATTAAAATTATCTCTGTACAACCCCTCTGACCATCTTCTCATGTCATTCACACATCGCTTTATAGTTAATGTGAGCAGATTTTGTGTTAAACCGGGACGGGGGAAGGATGTTACTATTCATTTATATACACACACATACACACAAATATACAGTACTGTGCAAAAGTTTTAGGCACTTGTCAAAAAAGTTGCATAGTGAGGATATCTTCAAAAATAATGCAATAAATAGTTTTCATTTATCAATTAACGTCAGTTAAAGCCCAGTGAACATAAAAAAGCTAATTCAATATTTGGTGTAACCACCTTGGCCTTCAAACTAGCACCAATTCTCCTAGGTACACCTGGACACAGTTTTTCTTTGTTTTTGGCAAATAGGATGTTCTAAGCTTCTTGGAGAATTTGCCACAGTTCTTCTATTTATTTAGGATGTCTCAGTCATTTCTGTCTCTTCATGTATATCCCAAACTGACTCGATGTTCAGTGGGGTGGGGGGGGGCTCTGTGGGGGGCCATGCCATCTGTTGCAGGGCTCCCTGTTCTTCTATTCTATTCTTTTTGCAAAAGGAATGTTTGGGAGTCTAAAATGTATATTTCCTATTTGCACACTAAAGCTGAAGATATAAATAACCATCTTAAGACAACTGTTTTTGTGAAACATCTTAAAGTGCCTAAAACTTTTGCACAGTACATGTGAAAGTGTACATTTTATTTTATATTCCATTTACGACCATTTTAATCACATTTAAGCCTTTTAAAAATGAGGGTTGCGAATAAATTTTAAATAATACATATGCAATTTTCTTAAATGTTATGAACATGCATATGAAATAATACGAGCCGTCACTGTTTGAAATTTAACTTCAACTACACATTTTAACAAATTATTAACAAGGTGAAACTTAAAAAAAATAAGCAGAATTACACGTATGACAATTAAACACGTGTATCATGAAAAAATGCAGTGTTCATAGCTGTCTGAATGTGATCTGCCAGGTCCGATTTACCTCCATAAGTGTTGGAAAAAAAAACACTTACAGTGACAGCAAAAACACCTCACTAGCATTTTAATGTAATAAAGGGGTGGTGCAGACTCACACCATCAACTTTTGGTAAAAAATACTTTGTGCTCCCACAAGTGATCAATTTAGCTCGGCTCTTCTCAGTAGCGTCAATTCAAACCGGAAGGTAAGAGACAAAACACGGAAGCATGCAGCGCTAAAAAGGTGCGGGGCTGAATAAAATCAATAGAGCGCTACAGTGCCCCGCCCACTTATTCAGCGTCTGGGTTCCGGAAGTATTTTTCCCATTCAATTCTTCCATAGACTTTTCAAAAAACCCTCCATTAAAGAGTTGTAAAGCATGAAACAAACCAACCAGCTACGAGGTAAATCGCAATATTACAGACTCTATTTTAAGGCAAAAAAGTATTTTAAAATTAAAAAGGGCATGAAACTACAATCCCATGAATCACTGCGAATGACATGATCAAATATAAAACTATGGAAATATATAAAACTATTAATTTTAGGTTGTTGAATATATATGCAGAAATATATAAGTGCAGGGAGACCGACTCGTTTGCGTCATTCAGAGTGCGTCACTGAAGTGGGCGGTCGCTTCCGGTCTTATTTTGTGGGCTTTCTTGTCCGCGGTTCTATGATTGGTGGATCTTTCATGCTGTACCATGGGTACTGTAATTGTTCACCTGGAGTTACGCTATTAAACACGATTTTTAAACAATGAAGTTGAAATAACGCAGGCGGA